>NC_064855.1:4566937-4866937 GCF_024139225.1 Suncus etruscus | reverse complement strand
GACTTTACTGAAAGCAAAGTCATGAGCAAAACAGAAACATTTTATATTCTCGTTATTAACTCTTACCTGATAAAGTAAGGGTTGAATCAGATGTACTAAAACAGTTCTTTCCTTTATAAATATATTGAAAGTGGTTAAGGACCTCATGTGAGTGCCATTTCTAGCGGATTGTATCAAAGGTATTAGAGAATGTATATTGGTTTGAGAAGTTATATTGGTCATAGGACATGCCAGTTGTATTTTTAAGGAGTCTTACCAAGGATTCAGGAGAAACTGTTAAGGACACACCTTAGAGTATATAAAAAAAAAATAAAGCTTAACAAAAATAAGGATAGAATGGCTCTGAGGTACCTCAGTGTGCTTCTTTTATCACATAACTCAGATTTAATTGGTGCCCTTTCAGCAACATTCACACTTTTAACTACATGGAGTGGAAATTCGGTGTCTCAGTGGACAAATATGAGTCTCATATCATTGACAAGTCCAGTGATCTTCTCACACTAAAAGATTAATTTTTGAAAAGTTTTTCTTTTTTTTTTTATGTCACAATGCTTTTTATTTTCATACCCACACACAGTTCTTCTAGGCTAAGTTTACTTACTTTTTCTACTTTTTTTTTCTTGAACTACAATGTATTAAATAATGCAATGTATTGTATATAATAATATATTGTATATACATTGTATTCCATTATTGAATAACAATATCTTTTTTCTTAACACCACCCATCACCAGTGCAACATTCCCATCACCAATGTCCCAAGTCTCCCTCCTCCCCACCCGACCCCTTTAAAAAAAAAAAACAACCAAAGTTTATTGCATTTCCAAAAGAATTCAGTCACTTTATGTCAGGGCAATATCATTTAGAAGGAAGTTAATCTCCACAAACAGAAATGTGCTCATGTGTATGAAGTGGTGAGAGATGGATATGGCCCCACTTAAATTATTCCATCTGTCTAGTATCACTCAAGTGAAAGGTTTCAGGGAGGATTTTTTTTTAGTGGCATAACATAACATATAATATAATTGATATAATAATAATACATGTAAGTCAAAGAAAGTTTCTGATTAAAAACACAATTTTTTCCATAATGGCTTACATATCTTTCACAGTAGTATTTTAGGTACATATTAACATTGAATCAGGAGAATGCCCATCACCAACTATGTCCTCCCCCAATTCCAGTTCCCTTTCTACAACCCATATACCCTCCCATCACCCCTCGGGCTGCTAGAGTAGGTGGACCCCTCTTTGTCTGGCTTACTATTAGTGATCACACATCTATTTGGTCCTGGAACCCTCCCTTGTTTCCCCCCTCTATTTAAGAGGCAGAGCTAGAAAAATCGAGGTATGTGGTTTTGTTTGAAGGAAAGAAAAGCAATAGATTGGGGTACAAAATAAGAGGAAAAAAAGAAGTCAAAAGTCAAATATGCTGAAAATGGGCAGAATCCCTCTCTAGAGGCTTCCAACCTCAGTGTGAGAGAGGATGTGAGAAAGGTAATTGAGATACCACAACAATACAGGAAAAAAATATCGAATTAAATAACCGGTGAGCACTATAGCAATAAAGACAGGCACCATACAATAGTCTCGGTTCTGAAATCAAATCATGCTCAAGTGCAAAAAGAAAGAGAAAGACAAGACCAAATAAAATAAAATAATATTGGAGACATCAACCGTAGTCTCCACACCAAAATAAAGACGTCAAAAAAAATCGATCAATCAATAAATAAAAATGTGGGAAAATGATTGTTTTGTGCTTTTTTTTCTCCTTTTCTTTATCCCCCTGCATAGGCACAGTAACTATTGGGGATATTATAGAGGGAATTCCCTTGACCTAGGAGATACAGGGTTTCTCCACCCCTGAAGTATACTGTCATGGGATTAACTCTAGACTCCTTGCATGATCATTTACTCTCCCCTTGCTGCTTTTGTGGTGTGTGGAAGACTTCTGCTTTGTCTTGGATGGTAAAATCAGACCTCTGTTTCTAGAGATCTTGGTGGCTGTGCAGCTCAGGGAATGGAGTTTATGAAGTCTTTTTTTGTGGTTCTAGCAGTTATGTTTCTTCAGTGTCGTTTTAATCCATCCATCTTCTGTAGTTGGTATTCTTGGTCCTTATGTTGCTCCTAGGATGAAGCCTGGGATAAAGTCGTTATGTTTCTGGAAGACCCGTTCAGTTGCGGTTGTCTCAGTCAGACCTCTGGAGTTGGAGATCATGTTTGTTGAACAGATCGTAGACCAAAAGCTAGGCTAGAGCTTTTTGTTGCTGTTGTTGTTGTTGTTGGTCCCTGGATGTGTACTGTCCAGTCTTGGTTGCAACAACCAGTCGTCTGTATATAGCGATCTTGGCTTTTGCACAGATCAAAGGGTGACATGTTTTCTGATTTTGTCTTATCGATAGTTGATGAGGAAGGACAACTTGCTCTTAGATCAAGTTGTTCCCATTTCCTCATTGTCAGGTTATCAATTTAGAACTGACTCATGTTGGTGTCGGAGCAGCATTGTAAATGCCCTGGAGGGGATTTGGTTCCTGGAGCTGTTGTGGAGAACTCTGTCGTATCTATGTCTGGGATCCAGGAGTTAAGGCTGAACGGTCAGTGTCCAGTTCCCTGGAGCCTAAGTTGTTTCAGGAAGGATTTTTAATAAACTTCCAAATGTGCCCTAGAATAACAAAAAATAATTGGAAGGCGATAGATCTGTCTTTAAGGAAAAGTATCGTGTAGTGTAGACTAAGAGTTTCTGGGGGTACATTCACCATTACCAGAGATAGTTTTGGTCTTGTTTTTGGAACACACCTGGAAGTTCTGGAGGCTTATTACTAGCTCTCTATTTACAAACTACTCTTGAAAGTGCTTTGGGGCAGAGGAGAAACCATGTGCAGTATTAGCTAAAATATGACACAGTGGCATGCAAGGAAAAGCACCTTATCTGCTGTAACTCTCTCCGACCTCAGCGATGGTTTCTTATTTGAAATATTGCCCTTGCCAAAAGTATTGTTTAAGTTTCCTAGAGTTGTATAGGGTGAGTAAAGAACAAGAGCTTTGCTTTCATATATTAAGCTAACAAAGATGCAATAAAATGGGAACAAACCAGGCAGTCAAATAAATGTCCTCCCCAGCCATTCACATGTACTATTTTTGCACTGCAACACCAGCAGGGCTAGCTACCAGGCTTTCCTATAAAGCTGTTCCTGCATTCTGAGCTTTATTTATTTGGGGCTACAGAAAAATGCAAATAAATTTAAAAAGCATGCTAAAATTTTAAGGTAGATTTTACTTCTCAGATATTACTTTATAACTGCCTGTATATGAATGTACGGGTCTCATGATGATGCACTAAATAAAATTGTTGTTATTGTGGAAAATAGAAAGTATCACAGAAAATAGAAACACCTTCACAGGCCCGTCAGACTAGTGAAAATGAGATTGGTTGAAGAAAGAATTCTCACACTCCAATCCCAGGGAATTGGAGGAATCTGGAGTCTAAAAGCAAATGACAATTTAGGACTATAATCCACATATGATTAAGGAGATAAAATAGGTTCAGGAATTTCCACACACAAGCTTTCCACTCCTCAGTTGTAGAAACCCCAAAACCCCCAGCAGTTTCTCCCTGAAACCCAGGAGGGAAAGACCTCTCCCAAGGGCAGAGAACAGGCAGGGTGAGAGACCTAAGGATCTTCAATTCAAAGGTACTTCTATTCAGTGAATTATAAGCACCAGCAGAACAGAATTATCCCAAATAGAGTGAAAACCGATTATTCCAAAAATTGGTGGGAGTAAGAGAAGGGTCTCTAAATGTCTCTTAGCAACTGTTTCCATGGTTGTAGCTATTTCTCGTCTTCTTGGACAGTAAAAGAAAAAGATAAAAAGGGGAAGAGAAGTTAGCAGAGGATTTAAATATTTTTAAGAAAAATATTCTTGTCAGAATGCAAGTTGTTTTGTTTTAAAAGAATTATGAATTCTAGAAGTATATTGTGTTTGACTACATTTGTTTTAGATAATGCTGCTATATACTGTTCTGTTATTGTTATTGATATAAACATTCGACAGCTTGGCTTCTTTTTAAGAAATAAAAGAAAATCTGGAAATTTTTAGAGATTTTAAAAAAGATTAGGTTTACTAACCTTAAAATAGAGAGTCACTGCATAGAGTTTTCTGTTGTGTCTTAGGGAGAAAAGTCATTAATAGTTTTCATTAAGTAGAAGAGAGAGTGATTTCATCTTTCCCTCCTAACCTACCATTATCCTTCCTTATTCCTTTTCTCCCTCTTTACCTCCTTCCTTTTCTTCCTTCCTTCCTTCCTTCCTTCCTTTCTTTATTTCTTTCTTTCTTGCAGAGGAAAAAAGGGAGTGGTAATTACACCCAGTATTACTCAGTCCCCCAGATCGAACAATTTAATGTTAGGGCCGAGGATATAGAGTTGTGCTGGGATCCAACAGAGTTACACAAACTGTGCTCTGGGGAGTTGAGGGTACATGTTCTTTTAGGACTTGAACATGGGTCTTTGAACATGTAATCCATGTACCCCAGAACTATTCCACTTCCTCCCTGACTCACCTCCTGAAGTGCAGATTCCAGAGTAAGTAGTAGTTGCATGGGGACGACCTGGGTTCGGTCCCTGACACCATTTGTGGTCCTATGAGCCCAGCAGGAGTGATCCCTGAGTGCAGAGTCAGGAATAAGTAAGCCCTGAGCACTACCAGAGGGTGTGGGCCAGAAATCCAAAATAAATTAAGTAAAGTGAGAAAGGATGTGTGCTAAAATAGTTAAGAGCAAAACCACTGACTGGACAATGCTGGTGTCTGCTAAAGCAGATGACCTCACAGACAGAATCCTAAGTCCAGATTCTGAAGCCCAAAGAGGACTCTGTGCCCACCTCTTCCTGGAAGTCAATCAACTTCTGCTAGTCAGAGAGAGAGATGGATAGAGACAGAACTTCTTTGAAAATGCAGCCCCCTTTTAGGAGTCTTCATCCTCTCCCCTTCCCTTCAAAAATATTATCCCAGGCCAGAGAGATAGAACTAGGGGCAGGGCACTAACCTTGCAATTGGATAATCCAAGTTCAATGCTTGGCACCCCATATGGTTCCCTGCGCATCACCAGTAGTGATCAAAAGCCAAGATTATGCCTTAGTTATCCAGGTGTCACTCCCACCTCAAAAAATTATTCCAATTAAAAACTAATTATCTCTAAGGTCTCAAGTACAAAAAGAAACCCAAAATGTGCATATACACATGTATGCCTCTTTTAAAATATTTGCTGTGTGATCTCTCTCCTTAATATCAATTTTTGGTATGTCTCTACATTCTCTCCCCTTCCACTACACGTCGTACCCCTGATCCTCTGTCTTGCCTTACGACATTGCCATTTAAGTTTGCAGCTTGTTTGTAAAAAAAAAAAAACAAAAATGCTCCTTGCCTTTTATTTTCCTTTTGTTAAAACTCTAGTAAACTAAATAAGCTAAAGGTTTGTTTTTATATGCAATAAAAATGTTTATAGACACTTCAAAATCACTCAGGGATCATGTGGGAGACAGAGAAGGGAGAAAGAAAGACTTAGTGGAATTGATTGCTCTCATGCCTCATGCCAGTAAGTTTCTGACATGTATGCGAAACCATGTGCCCAACAGTATTCAAAAACATGGCTATATTTGTTCCCTCTCTGAAGTGAAGTCTCTGGACATGACAGCTGGGAGAGGGAATCCAGCTGACTTGTAAAATCCAGTCCAAAGGGAAACCAAAAGCATTCATATTCAAGTGTGCCATTTTGAGCTTTTAGCTTTGACATAGTGCTCAATGGGGCATAATGATTACAGCTTCTTAATAATAGTTCAAGGTTAATATACACCAGCACTTATCTCTAAAGACCCCTGAGTGCTTTACAAATCATTGATGCCTGAAGGATTAACACAAAATCAGATTGTGGATTTGTGGTTGAAGACAGCACTTTTACTTATTTGCAAGTTTCAAATTGGTCTTAGCTTGCTAGCATCTGTGACATTTAGATCCTCATTAACTTAATTTATCCATTCAGTCAATATTTATCTAGCACCTATTCCTCATTGAATACTACCTGATTGCCCTAACAAATAAAAACCAGTTACAAAAGCCCAGAGTATTACTTTTCATTTATTCTTTATTTTTGCCATTTTTGTTTCAGTCTTATGCCCTTGAGATACTAAACATTTAGAACAGTAGCACTAACACTGACTTGCTTATCTCCATATTAATTCAATATCTTAACCTCTGATGGTTTTTGAAGTTTAAGAAAGTAGCTATTGAGACTGGAGCAATAGTACAGTGGATATGGCTCTTCCCTTGCAACCAGACAACCTGGGTTCAGTTCCCAGCATCCTATATGTTCCCCTTAAGTACCACTAGGAGTAATTCCTGAGTGCAGAGCCAGAAAAAAACCCTGTGCATCACAGGGTATGACCTCCTCTCAAAAAAAAATTTTTTTTAATAGAAAATTTAAAAGTTATCTATCCAAAAAAAACAAAATAAAGGGGGGTTGGGCAGGCAGGTGGCGCTAGAGATAAGGTGTCTGCCTTGCAAGCGCTAGCCAAGGAAAGATTGCAGTTCGACCCCCCCCCCCCCCCGGAGTCCCATATGGTCCCCTCAAGCCAGGGGCAATTTCTGAGCGCTTAGCCAGGAGTAACCCCTGAGCATCAAACGGGCATGACCCGAAAAACAAAAAACATAAAAAAAAAGTTATCTATCTAACCTTAAATTAATATGTAGGAGATGTATGTTGAACTAAATAAATGGATAAATATTTAGAAGTCCCATTCATTAATATTTATTGTGCAAGATTTTCTAAAGCAATTGCAATGATGCCATCTACACCAATACCAGAATCAAGTCTATTTCTACAGAAATGTTTTCTTCCTAAAAACACATGATCAAAAAGCAATAAACTTAGACAGCCATTTTCCTTAGTAGTTCCTCTTGTAAAATGGACCCACTGAATGTGTATGATTAGAAGAAGAGAGATATTACAGCAGGTAAGGCACTTCTTTTGGGTGGGCTGACTCCAGCTTGATCCCTGCCACCATACCTGGTCCTTGAGCGATCTCTGAGCATATGAGTAAACCCTAACCACTGCTTTAAAATATTTTTTAAGTGTTTGGTCAGTATATGAATAGCCTTCCATCCTTTTCAAACTCTAAACTGAGGTGGCTATTATTCTTTGTCTGGTTGTATCCTTTGTTTGAAGAAGAGTTTCTTAAAAAGAGATGCCCTGGTCTCATATTTCTCCATCTTTTAGGACATGCCAACCTTCATTATTGTACATGTCTTTACTCCTTACCAGCCATTGCTTTCTCCTAATGACTTGGCCAAATGTCATTGGGAAAATTACTATGTTTTAAAATGTCTTTCTTCCAAAACTGTCTATTTTCCCTCTTTATAAAGAGAAAACCAACAAATTAGAAAAAATAAAGTTTGTTCTACATCCAGAGATTTATCCAAAAGCAAGCCACTTGAATTTTGGGTTTAGTGGGGATGAGGGGAACTTCAGGTGGTGTTCCTGAGCCCAGGCCTATTCCTGTGGGCAGTGCAGCGAGAACTGAAGTATACGGGTCTTTTGGACCACCTGGTAGTGCTGCGGGTTTATTCAGCCACCCCCAGCAATGCTTAATGAAGAATCAATAAAAATATTACAATTAAAAAACCAAGACCAGCTATGTGAGACCACTTGTAGCTGAAGTTGAAACTAAGGCTGACCATATTCAGAATCTTGCTATACTGTACTATCTCCAACCTCTGTCTTATTTTGTTTTATTTTTACATGAGATGATTTTCACTTTGGTTGAAATGATTAAAAAATATAAAACTGACCGGTGTGGTGGCGCTAGAGGTAAGGTGTCTGCCTTGAGAGCGCTAGCCTAGGACGGACCGCGGTTCGATCCCCCGGCATCCCATATGGTCCCCCAAGACAGGAGTGACTTCTGAGCACATAGCCAGGAGTGACCCCTGAGTGTCACCGGGTGTGGCCCAAAAACCAAAAATAAATATATATATATTTATATATATATATATAAATATATAAGTATATAAATATATATAAATATATATATATATATATAAAACTAAGGGCCTGAAGAGATAGCACAGCGGCATTTGCCTTGCAAGCAGCCGATCCAGGACCAAAGGTGGTTGGTTCGAATCCCGGTGTCCCACATGGTCCCCCATGCCTGCCAGGAGCTATTTCTGAGCAGACAGCCAGGAGTAACCCCTGAGCAATGCCAGGTGTGGCCCAAAAGCCAAAAGCCAAAAAATAAAGAATAAATAAATAAATAAATAAATAATAAAAATTTAAAAAATATATATATATAACTAAATCCATTGGGGCCAGTGAGGTAGCACTAGAGGTAAGGTGTCTGCCTTGCAAGCGCTAACCAAGGAAGGACCGCGGTTCAATACCTTGGCGTCCCATATGGTCCCCCTAAGCCAGGGGCAGTTTTTGAGTACTTAGCCAGGAGTAACCCCTGAGCATCAAACAGGTGTGGCCCGAAAAACCAAAAAAAAGAAAAAAACAAAAAAACCTAAATCCATCACAGTTTTATGTAACCATTTAAAATCAGAAACAGAAATAGAAAAACTATGGAAACCATAAAAATAATTTTATTTTTTCCACAAAGAATATGTCTGGCAGAGGTGTTAAGATGTGCCTCAAGCCCATGGCAACACAAGTGCAGTTGTTGAGTACCCGATGTTGGTGTCATCCTTGAACTAAGATATCTACTGCATTTGATTTTTCCAGGCTGAGGAAGGCTTCCCACACTATGTTCTTTCTAGCAGCACTAGTGAGGCACACACACACACACACACACACACACACACACACACACACACACACACACACACACACACCTCAAACAGTTACAAAGATTGTCACCATCAGTAACCCTGAGTCACTAAGCAGAGTGAATTGTGAACCCTCCCCCCACCATCACCAATTGTGAATCCCCCCCCAAAATAAAACAAACCAAAACTCTGTTATTTTTTATAAATTTTTTATATTTAAATCTCCTAAACATTCCTTAAAATACTCTTAGGCAGAAAATTGAGTCTAGTAGAAAGGAAAATACTTTGATATTATTTTTCCTTTTTCTTTTATTATAATAAGACTCTTTATAAGATGAGAATTGTTGGAATAGTCTTTGTTATAAGTATATAAAAACAGAAAATGTGCTTCAAAGAAAGCACAAATTGCCTACTTAGCTCAGACAACAATCTAAACAATTCATAGAAAAACTTCGGTGTTGAAGATAGTTAAACAATTCATAATACATTTCTGTAAGTTACCAACAGATAAGTACACTTAAATTCTTTGGACCAAAATCATTGTAACTTTCTTATAGTAATATATTTATTTTTGAAAATATATGTAAAGTATTGATTTTTTCATAACATTGTCATTCTTTTTAAAGGGGTGATAGCATATTCATTTTCTAAATAAGCTGCCCTAAAATAAATGTTATTTTATGAAGTTCAATTGAAATCAAAATAATCATTTTTAGGGGCCGGGCATTGGCGCTAGAGGTAAGGTGCCTGCCTTGCCTGCGCTAGCCTTGGACGGACCGCGGTTCGATCCCCCGGTGTCCCATATGGTTGGTCCCCCAAGCCAGGAGCAACTTCTGAGTGCATAGCCAGGAGTAACCCCTGAGCGTCACCAGGTGTGGCCCAAAAACCAAAAAAAACAAAAAAACAAAAAATATCACTTTTACATTTTATATTAACTTTTAATGGGACTTATGATTTTTTTCTCTAATAGATAAAATTAGTTTCATAAGGAATTTTATAAGTAAATTATGTCGGCCTCATTAAGTCTGTTTTTTAAGAACATTCACTGAAGTTAAATTGATTTTTTTCTGATTTTCTATTTCTTTACAGATTGTAAGTGTTGGGAAACATGTTAAAGGCTACCATTATATCATAGCAAATTTGGTAAGAACCCTTTTCTACTTTTTTTAATCACCCAAGTATTAAGATTATTTAACTGTTTTTTAAGATAATGCTTCAATGAATGATTAAACTGTATTACTAAACTTTATTATTTTAATTAACATTTTATGGAAATTTTTTCTCATAGTAAATTTTTATGAACAAGTTCATGAAGAAAGTTAAAGTTTATTTTATTAATAAACTAATAAAGTTTATGCATAAATATATATAAAGTCTATAAACTAATAAAGCTTATTTTATTAACCAGTTAATGAGGTCACTCTCGAAGAAGAGCTCAAGGTGGGGAATTGGTACCTGGAAAGCCAACCAGGTATCAGTGGGTTGAAATGTTCTATCCCCCAAACTTCTGGAGTGGGTGTGTGAAGATGGGGTCAGGGGCTAGAGACTGACTCAGCATCATGTCAGCAATGCCAGTGATCAGGATTCTGTTGCTAATGGTGCCTCCTTTAAAATACAGAGAAGGTGTTGGGGGGGATCCCTACTGGTGAGCATGTGGGTACATGGGACATGCAGAGAGGCCCAGAATATCCACGCCCTTCCCCACCAAGAGCCCTGAATCTTCCATCCCCACATTATGATGTGGTAGACACATAGTTCTGTATTGAGTCACCCAGACACCAGAAGTCCTGACATCTTCTCAGAAGTCCTTTTTCCGTTTCTCCTGAAGGACTGATGAACTATAAAGGAGAAGGAAAGAAAACTCTAGGGCCATTGTGCACCCCTCAGAATGCAGGTGGCATCACAACCAAGATTTCCCCCTACTCTGTGAGCATGAGTTACTCGGCTCCTAAGCTCTGAGAGTTTCCTGGACTGTGAAGTTACTTGTTTCATTTCAGCATTGCCCAAAACTTTCAGTTCTTATAATTTTTTTCTTGGTAAAGGCTAGTTGAAATAGCTTAAATAGTTTAAATAGCTGTTTCCAGGAAGATTGCTTCACCATCTAGATTCTATCAATTTTCTATATAAGATCATTTAAAAATGAAAAAAATATTGCCTGTTCTGAAGTAGACACTGCTAAATTTAACTTTGGCATATACCATTCATTCCTATCTTCACCGAAAAGAGTTTATGATTAGATGTGAGCATTTTTTTTTCCTTTATGTTCAGTGTAGCATCCAGATGGAATCATAAAAATCTTGACTGTTATTTGTTAGCTAAACGTGATATCAGATGCTTAGTTTTGTTTTCAAGGCTGCAACTTGACCTGCCTCTCTCTCTCGGCTGTAGAGTAATAGCTGGGAAAATAAGCTGAACAAACGTATTTTACCCAATGCTAAGAGGAAGTAAGTAATAATACCATCAATTAGCAACAAATGCAATATTTGAATCACTGTAACTTTTAGAAAATTGAAATTATTACTTGCCTATGAGTCTGCCCTACGTTCAGGTAGAAGCAAATAAATGTATAACAGGCATTTTATTAGCTAGAGATTGGTGAGAAAATGCTTTCCAATTCAGAAACATAAATTTTGTTTCTAGCTTCTTGTTTATTTCTTAGTGAAATGAAAATGTTCCTGATGAGTTGTCAAATTAGTTGGCACATACAGCCATGAAATGAATATTTGTTGGATTAATAGTAGCTCCAAATTATTGAATTAATAATAACTTTAGCATTATTGAATCATTTTTGCATATAAGAAACTTAACACTAAAAATCTGCAGATGGAATTCAGAGTTTTCCCCACCTTCTTTTCAACGAAACACTAGGATAAATACTCAAATTTAAAATCTTCGTTTCTGGGTGTGGAACTATAGTATAGCAGATGCTTCTGAGCCTGGTTTAATCCCTGGCATCCCATATGGCTCACGGAGCACTGTCCAGGAGCAATTCCTGAGTGCAGAGCCAGGAATAATCTTTGATCCCCATTATGTGTAGTCTAAAAGCAAACTAAGATACAATAAAACCACATATCTGTGTGAGAATATGACAGAACATGAATAAAAAGGCAAATGGAAGAATCATCTTAGTTGCATTATTAATTCATTAAATGACCTGAATAGAGCTATTTAAGGGAAACTCTGCTTTTTAATTTGTAAGATAAGGTTCACAGCAGGATTTGTTTCCTGATGTTGTCATGAGAACTAAATCAGATGAGTAGTTGAAATTGAATAAATGCTCATATGTATATAAAGCAATTCTTGTCTGCTGGTTGACTGTTTATTCTGAGGTAGCAAAATAGCAATATATCTGCTAATAAGTTAACTTCCTTTGTTATTTTAAAACAAAACCAAATGGTTGTTTCCAAAACCAAGGCCAAGACCATCGCAATCCCAAGGCTCTCTGATTGTCTTCATTGGTTGTATCTAATATATATGTTACAGTAGCTTTAGGGTCACTTCAGCAATTTTACTTCCACCAAACAAAAATAGAAAAAATGCTCTTACATCTTCAACACAGTTAAATCAATGTGCTCTTTATAAAGAAAAATTTTAAATACTAAATGTAAAAATATAACCTACAAATGTTGCACACTCGTGTTTGAATAATTGACCTTTTTCATGATACCTGGTTGGTTTTATTAATTCACTTCTTCAATGTTTCTGTTGCCCTCTTGAAATTATTTTATATCATGTATTTCTAGTTGGTAAAGCACTTTTCGTAAAGCATCTTAGCAGGGCAAGGATGAAGGATATAAGGAGACCACATATAAAAGAAATGAAAGGATGGATGATAAATAATACAAAATTTTAAAACTTGAAACTTAACACTCATATAACAAAATCAGCACACAAAAATCTTAAGCCATAATTTTCTTCACACTTACTCACGTCCCAGGGGATGCCATATTTTCCCTACCACAGCAACACTCAGAATTATCCATCTAATTTCCATATTTTCATCACCATTCTCAGGACCATCAGGGCTTGTAAAAACTTACAAAATCCAAGTATTTTACTTTCTCTGAATCAAATTTTAAGCTCTCTGCATAATAGACCACATGAGAATCAAACCAGAATCCCCTAAGAGGTGTTATCCATCACACTTTGATTACTATATGCTTTGATATATCATCTTCACATAATATAAATTTCTACAAATGTATATCAGAGAGCAATCATAACCTCAACAAGACACTGCTAATGCGATTATACTTATTTTTTGTATTTTCATTCATGATTCATAAAAAGCACTTGGAAGCATTTAAGGATTAATTATTAAACTTAATTAAACAGAACTGGAAATGCATTTTGTTCTATATTTTTCATTCTAGAATTTAACAGATAACTAGACATGATTGGATTGTCTATGCATCACTTTTTAAATCTAATTAGATATAGATATTGGTTAATAATTTTATCTGATTTATTAAAGATCTGAAATATATAACAATTCACTAAGTAGTATGTTGTGTTGTTTTTATAGGGATTTAAAGACATTTCTCTCGAGAGATTTATCCATGGTGGTGCCAATGTTACAGGATTCCAGTTGGTAGATTTTAACACACCTATGGTAGCCAAATTAATGGATCGCTGGAAGAAACTAGACCAGAGAGAGTATCCAGGATCTGAGACTCCTCCAAAGGTATATTTTTATCATTTTAGCACTTTAAGACTTGGATAGGATGGTTCTTCTAGAAATATTTTGTTAAACATAGTGTATCACCAAACAGAAGCATTCTCCCTATGACTGTCCTATATAGAGCCTTTGTTTCTATTTTTAAGCACAAAGATATTAGACATTAGGTCGGGGAGTTTATAGCTTCTACTTTCTTGCTTTATGTATGAATTTCTATAAAGAATCTATATAGTTTGTGATAACATTTCTCAAAGTACAAGTTAGTGGTGTTGAGCACCTGCAGAGTAAGAAAGGAGACACTAACATTTTTAGGAAGGTCCACTAAGTACTCTTTGGACTATAGTTCAGAAATTCAATCCTCAAAAACTAAGATCTAGGGCAGAGAGACACAGTTTTACCATTACCTAGAAAAGTCTTCCTCTGTAATATAGGAATCCGGCTAGTCATACCAATTTGACTACTCTACAATTATAGGTTCTCAGACAAAGTGTCTATTAAATGTCCACTATCTTCAAACTTTTGTAATCCAATACTCTCATTTTCTTAAGTTTAATAAATTCATCATAATTGTCCCTGAGTCAAATTAAAATACAGAGATCCCCAAGGAGGAGTCAGGGACTGCCTGAGTCCCAGACAGCCACATGATCTGTTTTATGATGCCACTTCCTGTGCTCAGAAAGTAAAACAAATGGCCAAAAAGATTAGGGTGCAGGTGTTTCTTTACTAAAGGAACCTGGCAGCCTTATAGGCAGCCATTTTTGCCGTAAGCTGTTTCCAACATAATGATCCTCAAAGGCCCATTGCATAAAGTGTAAATTCACAAACAGAAGTCCGAAAGCTCCCCTTTGAACTTTGTCCTCATTTACACTGTTACCTACACCCCTTTTCCCTTTGTCTCACTGATCCAGAGACTCTCTGGTCCTTCCCTTTCTTAGCAGACCATCTGATTTCTTCCCACCCAACCAGCACTGTTCTCTATCTCAGCATTTCTTCCTCATAGCATCTCTAAGATCCTGTGACCTGCAAGCATTTCTTATCTCTAGAGCAGGCTTCAACCTTCTCAGCAGTGTTTCACTCTTTCCACCCACCATCCTCATCCGTGCAATTACAGATGGTCAGAGTTTCCACTAGACACATTGATGTGTTCATCTTTTCTTCAATGCCCCCAATTTCTCTATCATTGATGAGTTCCAACTAAAGTTTTCTATGTCATGGCCCTGAGCACTTTGTTCTCCCTAAAGACAGAATTTACCTCACTTAGCTGTAAGCACAGGGCTAGGCAGCCAAGAATGATTTCTTAGTGATTTAATAAAAAAAAACATACAGTCGGGGCCGGGCGGTGGCGCTGGAGGTAAGGTGCCTGCCTTGCCTGCGCTAGCCTAGGACGGACCGCGGTTCGATCCCCCGGTGTCCCATATGGTCCCCCAAGAAGCCAGGAGCAACTTCTGAGCGCATAGCCAGGAGTAACCCCTGAGCGTCACAGGGTGTGGCCCAAAAAAAAAAAAAAAAAAAACATACAGTCAATTCTTATGGCAATAACACAATGTTCTTTATAGTTGCTACCTCAGCTGCTTGACTCATAGTACTTAAAAACATATATCTTATACATGTTTTGGTAGATTCCTTATTTATTAAATTGTTGATAATTAAGATTGAACCAATGTGCTCACTATAACTCAGGACTACAGGGAACTTACATAACACACCTATTTTTCCCAATGCATATCACAACCTTCTTTATACATCACTAAACATCATCAGACTTTGGATATACTTGAAACATTGAAAATAAGTGAAACCTGTCTAATATACCTGGTACCACTAAAAGACACCTGTCCCAGGCATGAGTGCTAAAACAGTGATAAAGCATCCTCTACCTTTGACAAAAACATGAAAGAAGAAGGTCACATGACTCAAATTCTTCACATCTCTGTAGTTGTCACAAATGATTCCCAAGTATCTGTTTATAAGTTCATATATAAATTTTAACAAATAAGTGACTTCACACATAGAAACCACAAAGAAAGAGGACTGAGTACCCTTAAATCAATTGTACTTGAATTATTTCAGTTTCTGCCAAAATGGATCTTGTCGCTTGCTTCATATATGTTATCTCTGGAACATAAAGTCCCCCCAGGAGAGGAACTGACTTAGTCTTGGCAATTGCAGGACCCTGATCCTCTTCTGGAATTTCAGCCAATCTGGAAAAATCTACAGTTCAGGCCAACACTTTCTATGCCTTTGCTTCCATGCTGCTCTTCTCTCCCTTCTTCCTCAACTGCTGAAATATAGCCTCTTTCATGGCTTTCTCTAGGAAGTCCTTTTTATAACTGAGAAGGCATTAGTGTACATGAGTTTTTCAGCCTCTTTGAATTACATTCTCACACACCTTCCACCTCCTAAGTGCCAATACTCCCATCAGTACAGTCTATTGGGCTTCTCCCCTCTGCAGCTACTGTTCGATCCCATTAGATTTACCAGTCCCTGTGTTTTGCTCTGGGTAGTCCACATATGAGATTATCTGGTATTTGGATGTTTTGTTTTGTTTTGTTTGTTTGTTTGGGGAGTTGTTTATGTGTTTTTGAAGGCCACACTTGGTTGTGTTCTGGGATTGCACCTGTGATCAGTTGTCCTCAGTGATTAAATAGAGCCAACCCCAGAGTAGGTAAAGGTCTTAACCCCTGTACTGCCAGTTCATTTGGTATTTGTTGTGACTCCTGATTAATTTCACTTTGAATGACTCCTTCCACTTCTCTACAGGCGTGGTCCTTTTTTACAGCTGAGCATGTTGTATGATCACCACATGCTTCTACACTCATCTGTATGATCACCACATGCTTCTACACTCATCTGTCTTGGGCACTTGGGTGGAAGCCTTTTCTTAACTCCCTAGCAAATATGATCCCTTTCTCTTTTGTAATATCAATAATATTTATGGTTTCATTCTCACCGGGGACTTAATTATTTATATGTCTGCCTACTGTTTCATTTTTAGCAAGTTCTTTATTGCAGTAACCATGCTTCCCCATCTCTGTAGTTCTGATTCCTAGTCAGTGACCGATGTGTTTCAAAGGGCTCTCACATAAGAAAGAAGTCACCCTTGCAACACCCACAGGAGAGACTGTCTTTACTATCTAGTATTTGGCTTTGCTCTGTTTTCTCCTCCCTGAAGAATTTTTGTCTACATCTTATGAGCCTATAAGTAGCAGGATTAGAATTCACCTAACACTTTCTGCTCAAAGCCTAGACTTTTGACACTGCTTTTGGACTCTGCCCAAGTTGTTCTCTACACAACTTGAGCATGGAGCTCATTTCACCATTTCTGTTACTGGCCAAAGCAGCAGTCTAGGCCAAGACCCTGTTTCAACCTATCTTAAGAAGGTTCATTATGCAAATGCATTTATGTACATAATAATATCATAGATGCTGTTTAGAAGTCTGAATCCCTAAATATTATTTCTTAGATACATAAATAATTTAAACCTATTTAAACTCCTCTATCAATCAGTTTTCCCACATGTCTGAGGTCAGTTTGTCTGCTTTGCTCTGCTCTGGTCTGTATGAGATCTGTTTGTTTTTCTAGTTCAATTGTTTCATCACAATAGATATACTTAAAACCCAGAATGTATATTTGTTTTCTGTTGCCCTTTCATCTCAGCTTTTCTTCTGTCTACTAAAGCAGCAACCATGTTTTTCTCTTGTCCTCTTTATCCTAATATGCAAGCCTTGACTTCTGGCCCTTTGTAAATTCCACTTTATACCAGTTTTTATTTTTCACCTCACAAAAAACATTTAACTTCTTCTACTTAGAGATGCTGATCCAGTTAGGAAAGGAGAGATGTTCATGCTTGGTTTTACCTTTCCTATGCACCTTAGTTTCCTTCTGTTCTCCTGTTCCCACTACAGGGTGACTGAATGTCCTCTTGAAGGACACGATAAGGCTCTAAGCAGTCTTTCTGAAGAAAGCTTGTCATTGAGATTTCTACTTCTGAAAGTGCTTGTTGGGTTAGATTCTTTGTGTTCATGAGGGCAGGGGTGGTGCGTCCCCTGGAATGACAGCTGCTATATCTAGTGTACATGCCCTAGGACTGCCATCTACATTTCACATCATTTCCCTGAGGTCTGAGCTGTGCCTCAGACACAACAGCCTCCACCTTCTGTTTATCATCACATATATCCATCTGATTGTTCACATACATGACATCGTTAGAGTACAGAGTCGAAGGATGAGACCACACTGTTGAAATAAAGCAAAGCTCTATTTTGTCTACCAATAAGCTACAAGGTTGTCAGCCTTCTATAGGAGGTGACCCACAAGCCAGGTTATATAGGGCTAGACAGAGATACTCTTGAACCTTAAGTTGATTGACTATTGTATAGGATGTTTCGTGTGTTTTATCTTGTTCTTTTATGGCTAAATGTCTAGGGTGATATTGTGGTTTAGAATGCCTTGAGGGGGGCTATAGTGATAGCACAGTGGTAGAACATTTGCCTTGCACAAGTCTGATGTAGGACAGACCGCAGTTTGATCTCCAGCATCCCATATGGTCCCCAAGCCAGGAGTGGTTTCTGAACTCAGAGGCAGGAGTAACCCCTGAGTGTCACCAGGTGTGGCCCAAAAATAATAATAATAATAATAATAATAATAATAATAATAATAATAATAAGAAGAAGAAGAAGAAGAAGAAGAAGAAGAAGAAGAAGAAGAAGAAGAAGAAGAAGAAGAAGAAGAAGAAGAAGAAGAAGAAGAAGAAGAAGAAGAAATCCTTCAGGTCTGCATCATTATTGTTGAGATAGAAACTTAGCTCCTAAATGTAAACTTAGCCTTGTCAGTTTTAAATGGAAACTTAACATTGGTTCAACAAAATGGAGTCCCTTCTGCTCTAGTCTTCACATCACTGAAAAGAATGTCTGGGTGTTTTTCTTGACATCATGAGCAGCAGTTAGTGCTCTGAGTTCCTTCAAGGAAACCTCACTGTGCTGTCTGTGTGATTGGTCGTTCTCCAGTCAAACTCTACTCAACTATCCCCTTGTTCTTTTGATATCCAACTTGAACCAATCACTTCCCTCCCTCCATCTACATCCGTTCTTTTACCTTTGCTGTAGGAAGAGGTTTTGTTGTCAAATAGCCCAATATGTTGGCTAATAAATGAAACTTTGGAAACTGTAGTAAAGTCATGATTGTTCAAATGTCCTCTGTTTGATAGGCTCCCCACACTAATCCTGGTGGATAATGAGAGTTTAGCATTTTCCTTTATAGTCACTTTTATTTTTCATCAGTACACATCTGCTCTAACGTACGATGGAGTCCTCGTGATGGCTGAGACTTTCAGAAACCTTAGAAGGCAGAAAATTGATATTTCAAGGAGAGGCAATGCTGGTGATTGTCTAGCAAATCCTGCTGCTCCCTGGGGACAGGGAATTGACATGGAGAGGACACTCAAGCAGGTAACTCGTGTCTTGTTTGTGCCTTCTAGAAAATAAGTCATTTATCTGAAAATAAAGACTCACTACACTCTCCTCACATTCCTAGCTGCATTTTCATTTCTGAGCCCTTTGTAAAAATAGACTCTGCAGGTTTTTATGTCTTGAGTGGATAAGCTAAAGTGTTCACCATTTTCAAAGACCCCCATATCTCTGCAAACAATGAAGGACTGTTTCTCTCCAGCCCCCACACTATCAAGAGTACTCTACTTAGGGGACCCTAGAGAACCTACAAAAAAGGGAGACAATCATGAAGGGTAGGTAGGGTTCCAATTGGCATTTTCATTGTGTGGCTCATATATGACAATTCCCATGTCTTTTTACAATTGCATTGTCAGTAAGAGTCAGAAAATTCTGACTGTTACAAGACAGAAAGTACAAGCCTACCCAGAAGGAGATAATCAGAAACATTTGATAAACACTAGTGATTACTGCCTTTGTAAATATTTCACATGCCTTATATTTGATTAGCAATATCTATTCCTTTATTATTATACCAATATTGTTTTGCAAATAATTTCTATTGCAGAATGTATATGTGCCCACATATATTCAATGCTACATTTTACATGTTCTAAAATACAATGGATGCTTGGGGCCAGAGCAATACTGACAAAGCATTTGCCTTATCCATGGACAACCTAAATTTGATCCATGGCATCCCTGATGGCCCCCTGAGCTCCCCTCAAAGTGATCCCTGAATAGAAATCCACAAGTAAATCCTGAAAAGTACTGGGTATAATCCCAAAACCAAACATAAATACAATAACATTTGGTGAGTTCAAATTATAAGGAAAAGTGAATTAAAAAGAAACCTGGAATAAATTATATTTGAATATTCTCAAATAATGCATGTATTTTTCTAAGTTCTCATATTTTCATTTTAATGGGTTAAAAAACTATGATCTAAGTAATTACCAGGACTGTTTAAACTCTTCTGTGCATAATTAGAAAAAATTTTAATTAAGTAATAATAAATCATATTTCCATTTCTGCAAAACTGGTTTAATGTCGAGGAAGTATTCTGTTGGTGATAACGCAGACATATCCTACCTCCAGATATTTTAGAATGGCTAATATATGCCTACATTGTTCCTTTTCAGATTCTGTCTCAGCACAAGTAACCCAGGTCTCAGTTTCTCTGAGCTCACAGTTCCACGGCCCTTTTTATAGTTGCTCCAAAAAGAACAGATGAAATTGAGGTTTTTCTGAGAGACGTAACCAATGAACACATGTTGACTTTCTTTTTATCCATAGGTTCGAATTCAGGGACTGACAGGAAATGTGCAGTTTGATCATTATGGACGTAGGGTCAACTACACAATGGACGTGTTTGAGTTAAAGAGCACAGGACCTAGGAAGGTGAGTCAGTCCAACTGTTGACTTAGCTTCCTTTGACCCTTTCAAGGCTTTTAGAATACCTGAATTTTAGAACAGCTGAATTTCAGAAAAGCTATTGGAGTCGCTGAATTTCTCTCTCTTTAAAATGTGAGTCCTTGCAAACAGTACTTTATTGATAAATGGTGAAGTGGCTTATTGGGTCATATCGTTGATACTTGTTTATTATAGTTCTTATTCCCCTTCTCTTCGCTGTGCTGTGGTGCTTTCACAGGTAGCTGTGGTGCTCATCATACTCTCAGAGCTAGAGAGATAATAAGTCAGAAGGTTGGAACACTTACTCTGCTTACAGAAAGTCCAAAATCAACTCCTGAGACCACATGATCCCTCAACGACTCCAGGAGTAATACCCGTCCCCCAAATAGAGTTGAGAGCAACGATGAGCACAGAACTGGGAGTAACCACTGAGCACTGTTAGATGTGCACCCCCAAAAAAGGAAGGAAACAAAATCTCCATTTTTCTGTGGTGTTGGACATTAATCAGCAGGGTTTCTGGGGTCACACTCAGCATTCAAGGTAGTGTCAGGGACTTGAGTCTTGGACCCAGGCAACAGGCAGGCATTCTTTTTTTCTTTGTTTACTTTTATTTTACTTAGTTTTTCTGATTGTCTTTTATCTATATCATATGCAAGAAAAAAATTATATGGTGTTCATCTCATTTTATTAAGAGTAATATCAGGCAGGCATTCTATCTTATGTTAGTCCTGTACCCCCCACTCTTCACCACCACCACCCCACTATTAAAGTATGTGGTGTGCCAGAACTGAGATAAACTCATCCACACATTGTTCATATTCTCCTCCAAAGTGGAAGCAATTGCGAACAAAAAGTTTAGTACACGGTGCAGTAAAAATGTCCTTACCTCCAAGAAGTTGCTTATAAAATCATTAAAGAACAAACAAATAAAAAACCGACTTCTAATGAGTTGCCACTTAGAACAAACTAAATGTTGTTGAAGTTAGATGGTAGAAACGATCAAATGAGCAAAGGAAAGAGGTCAGATGGTACCTAAGATCAATTAAGGTTATTTGTAGGCTGAGACTGGAGAGAAGCAAGGAATAATGTCCAACCAGGCTGGAAGGTTTTCAGGATACTGTTGGCAACTGACTCTTAGAGAAAAGCTAATTTTTAGATGGAATTTGCTGTATCTGCAGTCATCTCACTTCCAAAAAGTTACATTTGTAATGAGACCATATATCTCACTACATTATTAGTGATATATGTTTTATAGCAAAGACATAGAGTTCTTTACATCTTTTTCTCTATAATTAGCTATGTTCAAGGAAGGAGATTAGTCAAGTTAGCTAAAATTCTGACCCCACCTAGATCATTTATAAAATATTTTTCAATATTCTTTTTTGTTTTCATGTAATGATATAATTTACCCCTTATGAAATGGCCTCTGTGCTTGTCTGGGTACAATTTCAGCCACACATCAAGCAGGGAAACTATATTTCCCTTTCTCAAATGAAAACAGTATAGCCCAATAGGTTGTGATTACTGGTCCAAGATTTTAAGTGAAAAAACAAAGTTTAAACTCAAATATGTCCGGGGCCGGGCGGTGGCGCTGAAGGTAAGGTGCCTGCCTTGCCTTCGCTAGCCTAGGACGGACCGCGGTTCGATCCCCCGGCGTCCCATATGGTCCCCCAAGAAGCCAGGAGCAACTTCTGAGCGCATAGCCAGGAGTAACCCCTGAGCGTCACAGGGTGTGGCCCAAAAACCAAAAAAAAAAAAAAAACTCAAATATGTCTGACTCCAAGATGTTTCTACATTATTACCATACCTGAATATACCCTACTTTGTTTATTAAAAATGAGTTTATTTTCTATAAAGTTTATTTTCTGTAAAGTAGTATATGTAAAGTAGCTGATGATAAATTTTATATGACAGTTAAAGAGAATCCATATAAATTCTAGATAACAAATCACTTCTACCCACCATATCACCCTGTCAGCAAAATAAAGAGGCCTCTTATAAACACAGGTTCCTGGCTCGGGTTCTATAGATATTAAACAAAAAGTCTCAAAACACTAGCTAACTGGTTTACAGAAATAAAACCTTCCTGTCCTCCTGCAGGCTTGAGAATTATTCATGCAGCTTTCTGAAATGTAAGACAGTCCCATATTTCATAGCATTTAAGTAAAAAATGTAAAACTATTTCTGTACCGAAGACAGATTAGTGGGAAAAAGAAGGTAGTGGTCACTGGAGTCCTATCAAGTGGACTGTTTCTAGAACTGAATCTCTTCACAGCCCATTCTGCCATGTGGGTAACAAAAATTAAGGCTTTTTGAAGAGAAGGTTAAGTAAGTTGGGAGACGGATGAACAGTCCATCTTCACATTCAGGTGACATACATCTGTGATTGTAAAAGAATTATGAAGTGCAAAGTGTGTCAGCTTATTCGTCTTCATTGTTCCAAGGCAATGATCAACTTGGGCTTTCTGTCAGGAATATTAAACTTAAAAATGAACTACCACAAGAGCACTTTGCTGGGGAGAGTAGGCAGTATGTCTTGGAAGTGAGCAATTGTTCTTGAAAACTGAGGACTTGCCATCCAGGGAGCTGTCTTCAAAAAGAGAAAATAGAGCTGGCGAGTGAGTGAGCCATTTGTCTGACTGCAGGTCTCATTCAGCAGAGGCCTCAAAGCCTTTTCTGAAAGCCCCGTTCTGAAGCACAGTGGATCTTCTTGTTCCCCACCCACCCTCAGGGTACCAGAGGGAATGCTTTAGCTCCAGATTTGAAAGGTTCAGGAGTTCTAAATTGTAAAAATTATATTTATTGAGAGCAAGTGACCTGACAAACACTATAGAAGGAACTTGCATACACATTTTGGCATGTATGGAACATGGAACCTTGTACCAAACAGATTTATCTATTTTTTTAAATGCGTGTTCAGAGAAACTAAGTAACCTCCTCTTCAAGGGGTGTTCAGCTAGAAGAGAATGGTGAGCTAAGGTAGAAATCAAGGATCACTAAGTTCTGTGGCTTCTCGCTTGATACTGAGAAATATTCTTGGGTCCAAGGTCTGCTGGGTTCTCTCTGAGGATGGGTTCTCCCTGGGAAGAAGGTGAAGTTGCCTCTCTAGGAAACTAATTCTGGGGCCCCCCCACAGCCCCCCCCCCCCCCCGTCCTTGACTTTTCCCAGCAAAGTCTAGCAATACATACAAGCTGTTGCTTGGGTGTCCTGTTATGATGAAATGTGCACTCAATTCACTCTTGAGAATGTCAAGAAGATAAATATTTTTTGAGATCCACTGCCAATTTAGTCACTTAAATATTTTCATATTTTTGCTCTAGTTTCACAGAACTTTTTACCCAGTTTATCTAAGGAAAACGCCTAGCTTCCTATCTGAGTCAGTGAGAGCAGCCATGAGCAGAAGTCTTAGTAGGTTTGCAAGGGAAGAACTCAAGAGACCAACTACATCTCCTAGGAGGCTCTAGTCCTAACTGAACCTAGAACACCCCCATTTTTCTTGAGGGAGTGCCCCCATGTATCACTGTAAACCCTGACCATCTTCTTTCCAGGTAGAACTGTGATCAGACAGAATCTGCCACCACTTGATCCTATGGCATTTATTTTCAGACTTGTTGTATATATAAAGCAAATAGACATAGATAAGTAAAATATTGCCATTACTTTTGATCTGACAAGACTTTTAAGTATTTTCTTCTTGGGGAAAGGCTGTGGGGGAGGTAAACACAGATAGTCTTGAACATGCAGATTGTTTTTAAATGGATAGTGTCCAGTTTTGTTAACATCTGGGAACGCTTTTTCTTTCTTTTTCTTTTTTTTGCCTTTTTTTTTGAGGGGGGTCACACCTGGTGACGCTCAGTGGTTATTCTTGGCTATGCGCTCAGAAATTGCTCCTGTCTTTGGGGACTTTATGAGATGCCAGGGAATGGAACCACGGCCTGCCCTATGTTAGCACATGCAAGGCAAATGCTCTACTGCTTGAACCACTGCTCAAGCCCCTACATCTGGGGACTCTCCATAGTGTGTCCATATGTGAAAAATCATATCTGGTTTTCTGTGTGGAAACTTTTAATAAAAATTTGTCTTTCTTGGACTGCAAGGTGGCTATATTTTAACTGAGAGCTAAAATAAAAAAAATTTTTTTCAAAAATTCATAGACTGTTTTGTGAAAAGGAAAATTAATAGAAAGCAAATGATATGTTGGCTTTATTTTAAGTATATTTCAAATTGTGAGGGTGAATGTCAAAGGCATATTGTTCTTAAATTTTTCACTGAATTATTAAATAAATGTCAAACTACAAATGGTTTCACCTGGACGACAGAAAGTAATCACTGACTTGAAAAATACACAGAAGTATAGTTCAGGTGAAGAAGTAGAGCAACCATATTGATAAAATTATTTTCCCATCAATTTTGTAATTATATATGCAAATTTTATTAATAGTATGATATTCTTTCTGACTTGTCAATAATTTATCTTAACCTGCTTATAAAGGCACGTGCAGTGTTTAAGAGACATGGAGGAAGCAAAGACATTTCAGAACATTTTAGCATGAATAATTAATACAGACTAGTGAGTAGTTTTATGTGTATTTTATTAGAGATATAAATTTTATCAGCTATATTTTAGAAATTAAAAAGTCTGACTTTGGTGGGTGTTACATGAATACCCATTTGGGAAATAGTAAAATAGATGGATTTGTTGGTATTCTAATAACTTTTGAAGCTTTTTGGAGCTCCATTAAAATATATCTTTATACCATATAACTTTACAAAATGGATACTCATCTCTAAAATATGGCTTATAACAGGACCTACCTCTATATTTTCTAGAATTTAAGTACATAGACTTCAAGATGTATTTTTAAAAGTCTTGATTAGCTTATATTTCACAGAGCAAGGAGCAAAGTGATCCAAATTGGTGGGACCAGAAAGGTAATATGGTGGGCCTTGCAAGTGGCCAACCCAGGTTCAATTCCAAATACTCCATATACTCTGAGTGCATAGTCAGGAGTAAGCATGGATCAATACCAAGAGGTGCCCCCTAAAAAACACAAGAAAAAAATGATAAATGTAGTATTACTATTCCTTACTGCTCTGAATTCCTACAAAGAATCCTGAGGAAAGAGGATTGTTGGTAGTTCACTAGCTTGTAGTAACTTGTATTACTAATAGTAGAGAATTTAGCTAATTACTGAGCATATTTTATGAGAACTGTTTTTGTTTAAGTGAGAAAATAATGCATAAATTCAAACTGAACAAACACAAATTTACATGTAATTCTTAAAATATAATTTAATATTCATCTCCAATAAATTTAGCATTTTTTTTTGTTTTTGGGCCACACCCAGCAATGCTCAGGGGTTACTCCTGGCTATGTGCTCAGAAATCGCTCCTGGCAGGTTCAGGAGACCATATGGGATGCTGGGATTCAAACCACCATCCTTCTGCATGCAAGGCAAACGCTCTACCTCCATGCCATCTCTCCGGCCCCAAATTTAGCATTTTTGAAAATGGCAAAATTACCTAATTTGGGGGTTGGAGCAATAGCACAGTAGTAGAGCATTTGCCTTGCATGCAACCAACCAAGGACAGACCTGGTTTGAACCCCGGCATCCCATATGGTCCTCCAAGCCAGAAGTGATTTCTGAGCACATAGCCAGGAGTTACCCCTGAGTGTCATTGGGTGTGACCCAAAAACCAAATATATAAGTAAATTAATGTTCGGGGCCAGAGCTGTGGCGCAAGCGGGTAGGGCATTTGTCTTGCACACACTAACCTAGGACAGACTGCTGTTTGATTCCCCGGCATCCCATATGGTCCCCCAAGCAAGGAGCGATTTCTGAGTGCATAACCAGGAGTAACCTCTAAGTGTAACTGGGTGTGGCCCAAAAAGCAAAATAATAATAATAAAATAATAATAATAATAATAATAATAATAATAACCTAATTTGGTTCTGTTAAACCAAATCTATTGTTTTACAAGCCTTTCTTGCTTAAAAATATCCTGGGCATTTCCCTTTTAAATCTACTGTTTTCTTTATCATATTATGTATAGATGAACTGATAAAATTAGGTAAAACGACTAGAAGGCACTAATCTATATTACTAAAGGAGATGATCAACATAAAATTATTTCCTATTTGCATCCATACTCTTCGGTGAGATTCATTCTCAATGTTGACTATTTTATGTTATTAATTGCAAAGTTGTCAAGCAGTTTCTAAAATATCCAGAAAACTGGTTTATCATTAATCAAGAAAAATTACAAATAATGTTGGTACTTTTTTTTTTTGGTTGGTTGGTTATTTAAGCATACCTCTTACTGTTCAAAAATGGACTAGAAAAATTGCTTCTAAACTGTATGTTCAAGAATTTTTTTAACTTTCCAGGTTGGTTACTGGAATGATATGGATAAATTAGTCTTGATACAAGATGTCCCCACTCTTGGCAATGATACCGCAGCTATTGAGAACAGAACAGTTGTTGTAACAACAATTATGGTAAGTGTTGGTCTATGTTTCATGTTATACCATTTTATCCACAGACAATTTTAATCCCCCAGATATGTTGGGCAGGAAGTGAGGAAGTTACACATCCTGTAGAACAGTGGTCTACATGCATGTTTTAAACTCACCAGAGTCTATGGAGGCTTTGTCTAGATATGTCCTTAGATGTTAGTACAATTGGTACTTTTATCTGTATTATTTTCATGGCATTGTTCCTGGGAAAGTGTTCAGCTGTTAGAACTTGAGACTGTCATGCACTAGTTGAAGATGTTAGCAATGTTGAACTCCAATGGGCAAAAGAGTGCATGGCAAAAGAGTGCGCATGCAAAGTACCAACAACCAGTTGCAGAAATATTCAGTAATAAGCAGTATACTGTTGTTATTGTGTTTATTTTTAAGCAATGATGTAGCAATTAATGGTACTTAAAATTATAATTTTCAGGTAGCATAATCATTGGATGATTTACATTGTCTATACTTGTGAAGATATGGATGGGAAGATTTTAATAAGCATGTTTTCTATAAAGCAAATGCTTTAGAAATATGTTCTGTGTTCATCTTGAATGTGAAGAGTTTTTACACTCATTTTTCTCCCAGACCTGTGAGAAATATGCAATGTAATTTACTGTCTTCAAAGAATTAAAAAAAATACAATCATTTTGTTTGTTCATATCATAAAATGAAAAAAAATAAAACTGCTTTTTCAGATAAATGATCATGAAATTATCTTTTACATAATAGAATATTGTATCTATATTTTCTTTGCAAAGTCAAACACTCCCTTTGTGTCTATGTTGGTCAAAGGAGATCAAAACTTGGTGACCTTTTCTAATTTCAAGCTCTGTGTCCTAAGTCTACTGTCTCGTTAGGCAGAACAAATCTTTTGATTATTCGTAAAGTCCTTACTCTAAATAAAATGAAAGCATTTTTACATAATTTAGTATTTTAGTTTATGTCATTCTAGTTTTAGATTTCTGGTAATGTCAAGCTATTTCCAAATTTGACATTGAGGCCAAAGTAATGAAAATGTCAGAGAGGAACTTTCGTAAGCTTCAATTAGCTTTTTAAGTGTTGAATCAACAGCTAACAATTTTGTGTTGACCTGCCAAGTCTTGATCGGAAGATTGTGACCTTAGAATGCAAATACTCTAATAGCAGGTTTTGTAGGAGAGTGACAACTAATAGCTGCTATGTTATATTTGCATGGGACTTGAAAAGCAATATATATTTTTCCTTTAAAAAGACACAGTAATGGAAAGTCATACTTCAGTACAGTCCTCCTCTTTACAGCCTCTGATGAAGAATCCTATTTTAAGAAATTGATCGAGAAAGAAATGAGTTCCACGCTGTTCGGCCATTCCTAACTAAGGCTCAAGTCTTGTTCTTCTGGGTAGTAAATTTAAGCTAAGTTTTCATCCCCATCCATCTTCTTGGATGACCATCTCTGGACTACCAAAAAAATAAAGTTGTTTTTTTTTTTTTAACTTTGATGACTTTTCTGATGATTCTAAACAAAAGAAGAATTTATCCTCATCTTTCTCAAGGAAATAAAGAAATGTGGAAAAAGGAATCACATAGTAATTCTGACATTTTATTTTCCATATCTAGCAATGAAGTCATGATACATAAATGATGAAATTCAATCACTAGTAATTCTAAGGATAGTATTTTCTAAAAGTAAATGCCTATGAGTTTGTGTGCTTGTTTTCTGAATACATCTAGTTGATTTCTTATTGTTGCCTGTCTTATGTGAAATGAAGTGTTTTAATATGCATAATAGGTAGAATATGGAGACTTTCCTCTCCATTCCTGTATTAAAGGTACTGTAGATAAAATTCTTAAAATCAAAATACTGAATTTATTTTACAAGCATGTTTAGTTTTCAGAGAGCATGCTATAAAAATAAGAAAATAATTTAAAAGTTTATCTATTTCCTATGTGCATAAAGAATATGTGAAGTTAATCTGTTTAGCAGATATTTTGCTCTCAAAATAGTGCAAATATACAACTTTTATATAAAATGTATTCTTTATATAAATTATGCCTCTTGCTGCTGGATAGTTACTTAATTCTAAAAGACATACTTGAATCTTCTCTCAGAGATTGTTTTTTGTAATTACTTTTGGTAGAAATAGACCTATGGCATCTTGAACACCTCATTCATTTTCAGAAATGCATAATCTCTTGTAATAGATGAGAAAGTGGTACCTGAGTGTGATAGTCCCCCAAATTCAATTGAAAACTCCCAAAAGAGAGAGTGGGTCAGACATTGTTTATATGTGCAAGAAATATATCAAAACAGAAAAGTTGGATGTTGCATCCCTGTAAATCATTTGCTTTGATTAAAATTGATATGACAATATGTTTTTTCATTTGTCTTTTCCTGTTGTTTGTTGTTATTTATATGTTGATACATTGTACTGATATATTATTAAATAAAATCGATTGAGAAATCCATTTATTCATTCATAAATATTTATTAAGCGTCTGCTATGTGCTAGGTAGGCACTATTACAAAAGCTGGGGCTGTATTAAAGGAAAAATATAGTCCCAAAGCTATCACTCAAGTGAACAATTCTAGTGAGAGAAAAGAGAAGCAAAATAAACAAACTTGAGGTCAAGCAATAGAACAATTGGAAGGCATTTGCCTTGCATGCAGTTGACCCAGGTTTGATCCCAGGCATCCCATCAGATCCCCTGAGTACCTCTAGGAGTAATTTTTGAGCACAAAGCCAGGAGTAACCCCTGAACACCACTAGGTATGACCCAAGTAAAGCTTATTAAGTATAACTTTGGGGCAGCCGGAGAGATAGCATGGAGGTAAGGCGTTTGCCTTTCATGCAGAAGGTCAGTGGTTCAAATCCCGGCATCCCATATGGTCCCCCGAGCCTGCCAGGAGCAATTTCTGAGCGTGGAGCCAGGAGTAACCCCTGAGAGCTTCCGGGTGTGACCCCCAAAAAGAAACAAAAACAAAAATATATATATATAATTTTTGACTAAAATATGACTTTAGCTTTTACTATTGAAAATCATTGTTTCTTACATGTTTATTGAAATTACTTTTGTTAGAAATGGTAGACATGGGGCCGGGAAGGTGGCGCTACAGGTTAGGTGTCTGCCTTGCAAGCGGATGGACCGCGGTTCGATCCCCCAGTGTCCCATATGGTCCTCCCAAGCCAGGGGTGATTTCTGAGCACATAGGCAGGAGTAACCCCTGAGCGTCAAACGGGTGTGGCCCAAAAACCAAAAAAAAAAAAAAAAAAAAGAAATGGTAGACATATTATATGCCTGTAATGTGATGGTTTTAATGACAGATTTTATCTCCTTGAGTATGGTCTACTTAAATCTAAGTAATAAATAGAATCAATATTATCCCCATATGAGAATTATGAGAACAAATTTGCAAGGTCTGATATTTTAGACTCAGATGATCATAATTTTTATTTTTTAAATATCTTACTGTCTACAGCTGGTGACAAGGTTGATTGAATTGTTTGCATTCAAAATATTTTTTTAAATGTAAGGAAGCCATATCTATGCCATGTAGTTTGAAAAGAAGTAATAGGTTTAGGGCAAGGAAAGTGTGGTCCTTTTTCTCTGTAACCTCAAACCTTATTTTCTGAACTCTAGAAAAGGGAGAAATATGCAATGACATTTCAATCAAATGCTGCCTACTGAAATTAAATGCTTATTTTACATGGTTCCATTTAAGAGCCTATGTCTTACCATTAATCCAAACTTGTTTCATTACAGCTTAAAATTTTGTTCTAAATCTAAACAGAATTTATTGCATTTGAATCCCCCAGAGTTTGATTTTTTAATTGTTGAGATGTTTTATATTTTATTGTCTCTATGTAGTTTTTAGACATTCTATGCAATGTACATATGCATATATGATAAATTATCAATGACTATTTGTATGTCATATATATGTACATGAAGAAAAAATGCCTATTTATTTTTTCTTTGTACAAAATAGTTATTTCCTCCAATTTGACACCTTCATCTGGATGGCTTAAAGCTCCATTGTTTTTAAATACCATATATTGAATAATCTTAATATTATGCAGTCATTAGATATTTTTCTGATTTAATGGCACTTTATTTTCTACCTTAAAGAACTTTACCCATAGATTAAATTATCAACATCAATTAAGTAAGATTCTTAAAGATTAGCCTCAAAGTTCTCAGTCATTTAAGTTAAAAAGGCATAGAAGGGGCCAGAGTGGTTGGGCATTTGCCTTGCATGTGGATGACCTAGAATGAACTACCGTTCGATCCCAGGGTGTCCCACATGGTCCCCTGAGTCAGGAGCGATTTCTGAGTGCAGAACCAGGAGTAAGCCCTGAGTTTCACTGGGTGTGGCCCCAAAACCAGAAAATAAAAAAACCTGCATAGAAAATATATTTGATACTATTGATCTTACTATTTTAACCATTTAAAGCATGATGATTCCGGGGCCCGAGAGATAGCCTGGAGGAAAGGCATTTGCCTTGAGTACAGAAGGTTGGTGGTTCAAATCCAGGCATCCCATATGGTCCCCTGAGCCTGCCAGGAGCGATTTCTGAGCATAGAGCCAGGAGTAATCCCTGAGCGCGGCCAGGTGTGACCCAAAAAACAAAAAAAAAAAAATCATGACGACTATATTTATGATATTTAGATGATCTTAAGTTAAGGCCTTTATAAGCATATTTTGATTCAATAAGTATATTCTGTGATAAAATAATTCAAAAAAGTTTTAATGAGAAAATATTGAGAATAATTTAATTTATTTACAGAAGCTACTTTATGCATAAACCATAATATGAGTTGAGACAGTGATCTTTCCTGGAAAAAATATGGCAGATTTAGAACACTATAATCACAGGCATTGTAGAAATAAGCTCACAGTAGCTGTGAAGTAATGACTGGTCAAATTCAATAAAATGAAATGCTTTTAGACACTTGATTATGTGAACCTCAGATAGAATTTGAGATTTCTGAGCGCATAGTCAGGAGTAACCCTTGAGCATCACCTGGTGTGGCAAAACAACAATAACAACAACAACAAAGTAAATAAAATGAGAATTAGTGTATGCTGCCATAGTTTTAGCAAAGTAAATCACCTTCTAATTTAAAGTCCAAAGTGCGAGTTCAATTCCCCTAATTGTTTGCTAAGGAAAAGAAAAAAATCTTAAGGATGCTGAATGCGGGCCCGGAGAGATAGCACAGCTTGCAAGGCAAACACCCGATCCAGGACCAAAGGTGGTTGGTTCGAATCCCGGTGTCCCATATGGTCCCCTGTGCCTGCCAGGAGCGACTTCTGAGCAGACAGCCAGTAGTGACCCCTGAGCACCGCTGGGTGTGGCCCAAAAACCAAATTAAAAAAAAAAAATGCTGAATGCATGTTTTATAAATCATAATTAAAAATGTTTTATCAATAGTTTAATGAATTAAGAACAACTAATCTTCATGACCTTATAACTCATACAGGTCATTTTGGTCTAAAAATAGCTAGAAATCCTGAAAAACTGACCAGGAATTCTCCATATGTTGATTGATCACCAGGAATAAACTTGAATGTGTGGCTCTGAATCATTTGTAAAATAAAGTGCTTTTTGTAGGCAAGTTTCTAAAGTGCAAGATTTTTAAATGGTTTCCTTTGGGGGTGTATATGTTCAGTCTATGTAAAATGAAAATTGCATTTTTATTATTATCAACCACAAATAAGTGATTTCATTTTATAGAGTTTTTCACAAAATCTATCCTATTTTCTCTTACTTGCTTCAGAAACTCAATGGGAATGCCATTTGAAATCTATGAAGGAAAATTATCAGCATTCTCTGGAGGTATATTGGGTGGGTGGGTGCCACATCTGGCAGTGCTCAGGGATATCTTCTGGCTCTTTATTCAGAAATTACTCCTGACAGTGCTCGGGGGACCAGATGGGATGACAGGAACCAAGCCTGTTTGGCCACGTGCAATGCCTTCCCCACTGTAGTATTGCTCCAGACTCTGGAGCAATTTTTAAAACAATAAAAATTTACGAAGCAAAACCCCAAATATTGGGCAATTTTAGAAAGGACATTTGATGAAAATAAGTCTATAAAAATGTTTTCAACGATTGATGCATTTCTTTTGAGCTTGCCTCCTTTGGGAAAAGTGTCTTGCTAAACAAATACCAGAGGACAAAGAGAAATGATAAAGTTCCTCTCTTAGCAGGGCCAAAACAAGATACAAAGACATGGTGAAGTGCGAACTTGAATCAATTTTGTGTTACATGACGCTGACTTTTTAGTACTTAATTTCATAAAATACTTTACAAGTAATCATCCTTTTGTCAAGGTTTGTAGCTTAGACTTCTCTGGCCAATTATTAATGGATATTTTTTATCACAGTCCAAGTGCTAGGTATGTAATAAAACTCAATAGAAAAATATTTTAATTGTTTCATTGAGTATGCAATGTAAAAGCAATTTATATTTGCATATATTTCTATATTCTCCTGCTTTTCTTATTTCTAACCACGCAAAGTCTTTGTCTATGACACTAAAGAAAATTTTGTTGTCAGGTTCTGAAACTGAGAAGTTACATAAAGATTTTGAATGTTTTATAATCTCTCCTTTACAGTTCTACCTCTCTCATTATAGGAATCCCCATATGTTATGTACAAGAAAAATCATGAAATGTTTGAAGGAAATGACAAGTATGAAGGATACTGTGTAGATTTGGCATCTGAAATTGCAAAACATATTGGTATCAAGTATAAAATTGCCATTGTCCCTGATGGAAAATATGGAGCAAGGGATGCAGACACAAAAATCTGGAATGGGATGGTAGGAGAACTTGTTTATGGGGTAAGCAAATCCATTTATTGAAGATTTTACTTACATATGCCTGGAGCTGCTTTTCACTTGGGGACATCTCAATTTTTCAATATCTGATGCTCTCTTTTTAAGGTACACTTACATTTACAAAGGCATGTAGTATGTTTAAATGTTTCTCTGCTTCGTTAACAATGCATTAACACTCTAATCTTCAAAAATGAAAATAAAACTCATGAAAGGAAACTATGTTTGGGAATCCTCCTCCCCAGGAAAGAAGGAAGATGGAAGACTTAGAGCATAACTCAAACCCACAAATGGGTCGTCATTTTAAATGCAAGCCACACTTCTTGAGCTTCTTTGCTTCTCTGCCTTGCTTCTCAGACCATGGAGCTGGACCATTATCCACACTGCCCAGGATAGAAGCTGTGAACTCAGCAGCAAGAGGAAACCAAGATGAAAGAGACATCAGTTAGTTCTTGTACCATTAAAAAGAGCTGCTGCTGATTACGTTACTTCCTCGACATTTTTTAGGAATGAAATACTTCTATAAGTATTTTACTGAATCACCATGGTTACAAGGTTGTAACCATGATCGAGTTTCAGTCATAGAATGTACACCACCCTTCACTAGTGCACATTTCCCACCACCAATGTCCCAGTTTTCTTCCCATCACCACCCCTCGAATGAAAATGTTTCAAAGCAAAATGTGCTTGATCAGTAGGGCTCATTATCTACTCAATTTCTAAATCATGTGTTCCTTCAGCTTTTTAGAGTGAGTGGATTTTAGATGTGAAAAATTGCCCAGGTTGTTAGAACTAATTTACTTCATTTCTCCCCCAAAACACTAGTATTTTGTCTAAAAATTAAACGTAGGCTGCCTATTAGTTATGGATAAAATAACTAAACCGAGGTTCTAGAGCATTTGTTACCTATTTCTCATCATCTAGAGTAGTTTCTATTCATTGGGTCAAGCCAACTCTGTCTTTTTCCAGCATCCTTGACCCCGTCTTACTGGCATTCTGTTTCAGTGATGAAAACAAATACCAATCGCGTTGATTGTGTCATTAGTACTTGTCATAATAGCAGAAAGTTCCAACATTGTGGCTTTCCTGTAGAGAATAGTGAAAAGAATCTATCCATTCTCTAAGCAATGCAGTCTCCTAGACAGCAAAGTCAGTAACCAGGAATCAGATTTCTTACATCTTACTTCTTACACATTTCTTTCCTGCCCCTATTAGGAACATACTGTGATCACGCCATCAGATGGTGACCATGAAGCTCAGAATCCCACACTAATTGCAAGTCTTTCTGCCCATCTAGCCCTCAAACACAAAAATAATCACTGACCTTGTGCAGTGCACAGTGGCCGACTTCTCAGGTTCAAGGCAGACTTCTCAGGTTCAAGTCTTGGTAGCTGTGTCTGTGTGCAGACTTCTCAGGTTCAAGTCTTGGTAGCTGTGTCTGTGTGCTGATGTTGCTTTTCCCAAGAGGCTATTCTCCAGCACATTCCATGGTGCATCATTCCATGGTGCATTAGCCCCAGACTCCAAATGTTATATGTAAAAATGCTGCTTCAAACGCCTCCCTTGAGCTGTAATCAAAACTGGAATCTGACCAAGCTCCTGCAGAGGGTATTCTCACACTTCATTTTGGAAACTGAGCCAGGCACTGCAGCTACCCTGTGTGTCCTGTCTTCATTTGCCTCCTTCAAAGAACAGGTCCCAAGCCCCAAAATGACCTCTGGACCACCTTAGGACAGTTCCTGCCTTCCAGCATTGCTGTTGGAAGCTGCCTGGTGTCTCTTCACTTGATTTCCCTTGGTCTTATTATAGCTTTTACCTCACTAATGGCAATTTGTATGGATGAAGAATTTCACAAGACATATGCAGAACAATGTAGTGTATTAAAGTAGTCTCTGTAAAAAAACATGATGGTTTTCAGGCTCATTGTTTGCAGCAATTTCTTTCCTTTTAAAGTAAACTATCATAAACTTTTTCATGTGTAAGTCAACAGTTTACAGGTGTTTGTTCGTTTTTTTAACCGTACTTCATTGTTTTCAGAGGTGAGGTGACATTAAATAAACACATTATTTAACGGATTAAAGCATGATTTTCAACCTTTCAGTAAAACATGTTAACCTGTTTAAAATGTATCCTTACAATAGTAGAATGAGTAAACAGGAAATAAGATATTCTTTTTAAATAAGATTTGGAAAATGGCTCAGAAAAAATCACAGAATGAAAATAAGCTGGTGTCTTATGGCCATATTATCTGAGAATCGAATTCACTGTTCCAAAACTCTTTTCCAGAATAAAAGTAGAAAAATCGAAGTGTGTGAATAAGAAGAAATAATGGTCAATTTCCAGATTTTTGTGTGTGCACTGAATTGGAAAATGTTGTCAAACAACGTGTTTCTTCTCTCTTACAAATGTGGGCCTTGTGGTATATTTTCTCATAAGTGGAAAGGAATATAAAAGAAAGAACTACTTGAAAAAGTGCAGTCCATAATATTAAGAGATGCCCAAGTAATGAATCAGCAGCTGCGTTTAAAATTTAGCGAGATGGCTGGAGAAGAGCAGCCTTCCTGTTCTTGAAATTCAGCCTCATGGAAAAGCTATTAAATCTCCTCTGCTCTCTCCCAGATCATTACAATCAAAGACACTTATTTGAATTCGAGTTATTTTTACCTTTATCTTCTGTTTCTCTATTTCTCTTTCTCCTTCTATCTACTAGTACCAATAAAAAATTATTCTGTGGAATGTAAGTGATACCGTATGAAAACAAACCTACTGTTGCTGTTTGTATTTATGACTGACCTTGAACTCATTGTTAATAGCCCAAATGTAGAATTTATGCATAAAAGTTAATTGTCAGTGCATTCCCCCACCCCCAGTGCTGAATGCATCCTAAATACCATTAACCTGTTTCTATGTGTTTCCATGTGTGTTTTCTCTTATAGAAAGCAGAGATTGCCATTGCCCCTCTGACGATCACTTTGGTCCGAGAGGAGGTCATTGACTTCTCTAAACCCTTCATGAGCTTGGGCATATCTATCATGATCAAAAAGCCTCAGAAATCTAAACCAGGAGTGTTTTCCTTCTTGGACCCTCTGGCCTATGAGATCTGGATGTGCATTGTCTTTGCCTACATTGGTGTCAGCGTGGTCTTGTTCCTAGTCAGTAGGTTCAGTCCCTACGAGTGGCACACGGAAGAGCCAGAGGATGGAAAGGAAGGGCCCAGCGACCAGCCGCCCAACGAATTTGGCATCTTCAACAGCCTCTGGTTTTCCCTGGGTGCGTTCATGCAGCAAGGATGTGACATTTCACCCAGGTCAGTTCTAAGGCTCTTAAGTTCGTTGGCAGTTACCCAGAAAAACTTATGTGTTGTGCAGAACAAATCCGCCATACTGTTTTCCTGAAAGCAGAACCTTACTTGATATGTAGAGGAAATATTTTTACTTCCAAATTTAATCAAAGAACATTGCTAGTCAGCTTTTTCAACTTAATACAAACTGTGGATGATCTTATAGGTTAATGCTTCTGATCAAAAAGTAACATCTGCAATTCTTCAAAGCTCTCAAAAATCACTTACTATGATTCTTTCACAAAATATTTTATTTTAAATTTAACTTAAGGGGATGGAGCGATAGCACAGTGGGTAGGGCATTTGCCTTTTATGCAGATGACACAGGTTCAATCCCCAGCATCCCATATGGTCCCTTGAGTCTGCCAGGAGTGATTTTTGAGCTCAGTCAGGAGTGACCTGAGCTCTGCCAATTATAGTCCAAAAATTCAAAATAAATAAGTTTAACTGAAGGGAGAGTTCTACCTTAGATGAATCTATAACCTGAATTAGTATATTAGGTACTGGGCTTACATTGTTTTATATAACAATACAGAAACTAAGAAGTAGGAATTTTAAGGCTATAAATACCATGGAAAATACATATTCCTGAATATTAAAAAATGTCTTAAAACAGTTTTACACAATAAATCTTGTTAATCTGATGGCCACAAGTATTAATAGATCCTAAATTTTATTCATTATATTATATTTTCCCCTCTAAATTGATTTCCATCAACATGTCCTTGATGGTCAAATAAAGAGAGAGCTTTATTATGTCAGTATATAAAAATCACTATAAGAGATAACTTATTTTCTACTCAGATCAAAGATGAACTAAAAAGAAAATAAAATGAAACAAACAAAAAAAAAAACAATCCTCCACTATGGTCACTAAAAATAAATTCTTGACCTTCATTTGGTTTAGTTCACTTTAGTCCAGATGAAGATGTTCATCTTCCTGAATTAAGGTATAAGAATCAATGCTTTCAGGAAGATTGTCTACCAACTTGTATAAAATCTAAGATTCACTCCATAGTAAAATGTTTTCTTATCTATCATCAAGAGAGAAGCAGCTTTCTATTTCACCATGATACTTCATATTGCCTCATCAACCCTGAGTTGTATCCCAAACTTAGAGATGCTGTAATGTAAAAGGAGTTGGTTATCAATGGATTTATGTATGGAAAAACATTTTATTGCACATTTCTGCCAATAAAACAATAAAATAAAATGTCCCTTTCCTTTTTTGGAAAAAAAATGGTGTGTATGCCATTCATACATTGAATATAGCACAAAAGACGTGCTTTCTATAAATTGAGAAAAAAAATACAGCGAATGGGAACCAGGGGCCAAGTGGTCTCAAGTGCATTGGGTAGAAGAAAAAAAGATCAGAACTAAATATCCAAGCCAATAACAATAGAATCAAGAAGCCCAAACTAAGGGTGGAGGTATGAGATGCATGCTGGGAACTTTGATGGAGGGAGGTCAGCACTGGTGGTAGGAATGGCCCTAATTCACTGTAACTATATGCTTGAAGTACAACTATGAAGGACTTGTAATTCACAATGGTCTCAAAAAGTTTTTAAAAATACATCAAGTTATAAAGAAACATGAATAATTCTTGAGAAAATTAACATAAAGTGAAATAATACTGGGGCCAGAGCATTGGCACAGCAGGTATAGCACTTACCTTGCATGTCACTGATCTGGGTTTGATCCCCAGGATCCCATACGTTCCCTCAAGCCCATCACAGGTAATTCCTGAGTACAGAGCCAGGTGTAACCCCAGAGCATTGCCAGGTGTGGTCCCAAAACCAACATTAGTCAACTATTAACTATGAATAGTAACTATTGAGTTAACATTATTTTAAGCACACTGAATTAATGATGTTTCTTATATTTCCCTATATTGAATTTGAGGAAGGAAAATGCACATTATCTTGTCCATCTTTAGATCCCTCTCAGGTCGAATTGTTGGCGGTGTTTGGTGGTTCTTTACCCTCATCATCATCTCATCTTATACTGCCAATCTCGCTGCTTTCCTAACGGTTGAGAGAATGGTCTCACCCATAGAAAGTGCAGAAGACCTGGCCAAGCAGACAGAAATTGCCTATGGAACACTGGATTCAGGGTCAACAAAAGAATTCTTCAGAGTAAGTTAAGGAAAACTGATAGTTAAAAGTTTAGAATGTGAATACTCAGGTCATTCTTTTCAACAATTAAAAGGTTCTAGTTACTGTAGGTTCTGTGAATACAGTGTTAAGTGTAATGCTAATATTGCTACCTTTTTGATGAGCACTTTGGTTTTCAAAAACTCACTGATTCACCGAAATTGTATTAAGGTCTTCACCTAATAAAAAAGAACAAGAAGGAGCTGAAGTGGTGGCGTAAACGATAGGGCATCTGCCTTGCATGGGCTAACCTAGGATGAACCACTGTTCGATCCCCTAGCGTCCCATATGGTTCCCCGAGCCAGGAGCAATTTCTGAGCACATAGCCAAGAGTAACCCTTGAGCATCAAAACACACATGCCAAAACACACACGTGCGCACACACACACAAGAGTAAGCAGGTAAAATACACAACTTCATGATCTAATTTATCCTGAAGACTCCACCGTTGATAAGCCTATGATGATAACATGACTGGGAAGGTTATAGTTATGTATACTTAGGTACTAAGTGCATAAAAATGAAAAACAAGACCAGTAAAATACATTGAAAATACATTTAACTTAGTGCATTTGAAATACAGAACCTTAATTGCAGTTTTCTACCCTACATGCTGTATATTGTCCTGTAATCTATTCTATAATGATGGGTTTCAGAGCAGCATATTTGCCTTCTCACAGGATAATGAAAGCAAGAAATACCAAATTGAAGAAACTTTCATTTACCACTGTTTGGTGTTTCCTTTGTGCCCTTTGCTTTGCTTTTGCAAATGAAACTGGCAGCCATATAAAACTACGTCCTGCATAGGAGGAATGTCTCTTGATATGTCCAAAATGGCAGATTCTGTTCACAATTTTGTTGTTCCTTTATGAGAATTAATTTTTAATCAGTGAACTTTCTTTTACCCTGGTTCTGTTTAAACATGAAGATATATACTTACAAAGGTTTGATCTAAGACTTTTTCTGACTTCAGAAACAAGTTGAAACACAGTCAGAATGGAGACTGGAGAGATAATGTGATAGGTAGGGCACTTGTCTTTCAAGCAGCTGAGCCAGGTTTTTGGATTCTCATCACCCCAAAAGGTCCCCTCACCCTGCCACGAGTGATCCCTGAGCATAAAGCCAAGAGTAAGTCCTAAATAACACCAGGTCTGACCCAACCCAACAAGTCATAGCCATGAGAATGGCATATCCACAAATACTTAGGTAATAAATAGACATTTTATATTTAATGATAGTTCCTTTAAAATATTTAATCATTTATTATATATGATATGCCTTACATCTTAAGCTTTTGGCAGAAATATTAAGAGTCCTTAAAAGAAAATAGCATGGGTCTGGAGCAATAATAGTGCATAGGACCTTTACTTTGTACAGAGCTGGCCTGGGCTCCATCTCCAGCGTGATATCACATAAGGGCCCACAATTCTGCCCAGAAATAGTCAGAAGTAAGATCTGAGAACTGCTGGGCATGGCCCCAAACAATCAAAAAGTGTGCATTTGAAAGATTACATGGGACTCTCACTTCACTTGATATTTTTTGAGACAACAAAATGTCACATTCCTTAAACCAGCCTCAATTTTCATGTGTTTGAATTTAAGTAAGATATTTATCTTTTAAAAAGAGTTAATTACAGTATCCTTATAGTCTACAGATTCTAACATATGTTTATACCAAGAGAAAATCAGTCAAAAACAGTCAAACCCATCACTGTGCCTCGTTTGAAAAAGAAGTAAAGTTATGAACAATGTCCTTGCTTACAAGTAGAAGCATTTCTAGCAGCTATAATGTAAATATGCACAAGTTGATTAGATTATAATTATAGAACTTATAACTTTCTAAAACTGCAAAGAGTAACGATATATTTTATTAGTAATGTTCTCTTTGTAAACTATAGCTAATGAATGTTTTAACTTTGCAAGTACATTGAGTCTCTGAAGCTTAATAATAGAAAGGAAACGCTGACACATCTTTAGGTTAATTCAGTACCTGCTGTAAATGTGTTTTTAAAGGCTTCTATGCAAAAGTAAGTCCGTAGACTTTAGTGGCCTTGCCTAGAAACCAGTATGCATCCTCATCCAAACAGAATACATATCTGCACTATCATTTGCATTTTGCTTTAAAACGAATACTGGATTTCCATGAGCATCAAATATTCGTGGATTCATCATTTTTCCTTAAATAATAAAGGAGGAAAAAATAGTCCCATCGATTCCCTAAAGCTTTTCAAAAGCAATTCACTTAATGCTCTTTGACATCAAGCAGAATGAAAAATGTTTTCTATGTTCTTTATAGTTATAAGTGTTCAGCTTCTAAGAACTGCTGAGGTAGATAAGAGAACACACTGATAAGAAATATAGGAATAACGAAAGCTGCGTCTAGATTGATATACATAACCTGAACAAGCTCTTCAAAGCATATCCCTGTTTTCTTCCCTACCCCACTTCAGCTCTAAAATGGAAAGATTTTGATAAATATTGGTGCTTATTGTTGCAGAGCAGACTAAACCCTAATAGAGAGGAAAATCATTTTCCCTAACAGTACACTTTCAAGCAGGCTGCAATTTGAATTCTCTGATAAAAATCTCATTCATGGCTTAGCCTGAAATCTCCCTCCTCTCCTAAAGAAGATGACCTGGTTTAAATAAACCATTTGTCTGATGGATTGAGGAAACAGAATGTGAAAGGTATTTTTGTACTTGTCAAAAATGTTTTCTCTGAGGTGCTCAGTAATGGTGCATCTATCAGCTCCACTGATCTGCCTGAGGCAGTAACCTGTACCCAGAACTTGAGTACAACATAGCACTTATAATCAACTGGAGAGAAAATTAGGCCATGTGGGAAAACTGCTTCTGAATTCAACTATTATCCCCATAATGAAACCTCGGCTGTTACACATTTGAGGGCACCTCGTAAGCCTAAACATAGAGGCCTTTAACAAAAGTTTGTGTTTGTCAGTTAATAGCAGTCTTATTAGGATCCGTTTGCGTTACTATATACCCAGTTTGAACAAACGTTTTCATTTCAGTGAAAATTTTATCCTGTGCGTGAAGAGATCAATAGCTATCTTGGAGTTCATATTACCCAATAATTCACTGATCAGCTCCAAAAGATTATCCATTTTTCTGCACAAACTACAAGAAGAGGAAAATAACTCACCCTATGATAGTGAAAACATCAACTGTAGTAGCATGGCATTGATGTATATTTTTGTTAAAAGCAGTAGTGCGATTTTTATGATATTATTTGAGTAGTATATATTTAATACTAGGAATATTTTTAAAAATAAATAGTGCTTTAAAGTACTTTTTCATGCATTGAGTTTGATAATCAGTTTGAAACTATATCTGAGGTTAACTTTCTAATTTAAAAAGTTACATTTAATTACCTTTCCCTATTACCTTATATACATTTATTCCAATAACCTGAATTTTTTTTTGGTTTTGGGGTCACACCTGGCAGCGCTCAGGGGTCACTGCTGGCTCTACGCTCAGAAATCGCTCCTGGCAGGCTCAGGGGACCATATGGGATGCTGGGATTCGAACTGCCTTCCTTCTGCATGCTAGGCAAATGCTTTACCTCCATGCTATCTCTCCAGCCCTCTGATTTTATTTTTAAGTAAATAGCACAGTTGAAGATTGTAGGCACTCAGAAATACCATTGTCATTACATGTATGAACCTGCTGGGCTGCAGGCTTTTCTCAGGTTAGCCTGTCTCAGGGATATATAAGATTTTTTTATCTTCACCCCTTGCCATCACATATTAGACACAGTAATATTACTTCCAACTTTACCTCTTGGGTCCCTGCTTTCCACCACGTGGCCATGAACATATGTAACTCATATGCCTTATACTATAGTCAAATATATTACGTACATTATATGGCAGCAAATAGGAAAAATATTTCCCAAAGATTTCTTTCACCTTTATACCATCTTCCACTCTATTTTTAAATGCATATTAAAGCCATAGCCACCTAAATCAAGCATATCTATACTGCTGAATCTACTCTCTTCTGGTTATGGGTTGGACTCACTCAACTGCTTTTGCACTTAAAGTATATGCCACTCAATGTATCAAACAAATGCAGCATGACTGCCTTCCCATGAATAGTATAGGACTGGTCTTAAAATAGAATGGCCTAAGGACCTTTTACTCTTTTAAAAGCAAATAATTTTCTTAGTATTATGCTTATTGTATAATTCATTTATCTTCACAGATATCAAGAATCTAATTTTGGTAATATTAGTTGTTCCCTGTCCCTTTAGTAATACAATGGATAATAACTGTAAAATTGTTACTCAACTGAGCATAACTCTCTTAGTTTTATAATTGTTTGTTCTAATTAAAATAGTACTAATAATTTTGTATACAGTGTATGCCTAATTAATGTCTTTCCAATGCATCTATAAATTTAAACTATCAGAATAAACAAAAGAATAATCTTTAACAACTGGTCTAAAGGGTCTATAAATTTTAGAGTTTGGGATTCCTTGTAAGATGGGATAGTAAGTCCTCTGGAAGGAAATATTAGTCACAATAACACAAAATTAAAATCTGTCATTTATATTATCAAACAGGATCCATGCTTTTTTACTTTATTAAATAGATCCTTTGTGGAACATCTAAACTCGTTCAAATATATTTTCACTTTAAAAAATATGTGAGAATGGAAAAAATTAATGTAACTATAGATGCCAAGAAAAGGACTTCAGTGAAATAATAATTGGGAGTAAAGCAAACAGAGCTCAAATAATAAAAAATAAAGACATTTCAGTTGGGGGCTTGGAGACAGGCATGACTAACTCAAAATATAAAGTGAAAAAACACATAGCAGTGTTTTGTTTAAAGTTTTATGTATATTCAATTTGGAAAACTTGTCTCAAACTTTTTGGTTGAAATTTGAGTATGATTTTTGTTTTATGACATTTAGTTTATAAACTACATTAATGTATTTTCTTTTTGGTGTTCAACTCCTATCTTAACACTCCTGTAGCTATCGTACACACATTTACATGTGACTTTGAGCAAGCAATTTTACAACTCTCCTTGTTTGTATAATTGAGCACATTATCCAAAGAAATTTCACAAAATCAAAATTAAATCTTATCTATAATAACTTGATCCAGCATTTTATCTAAAGCATTATTTTATGTGTTCAACCCTCCTTATAACAATATGCATTTAAAAATGGCTTTCTTCGAGTAATTCCTTAAAGGGTGACTCTTAGTTTCTTCAAAGACCACTTGTAAGAATCTGTCATCTCTGTGACTCCTGAAGCAGTACAAAATGTCCCAGTTTCCTAACTAGATAAGGGCAGTGTTAGAAGACCCAACTACAATCATATTTGCAATCAAGATATTTAAATAAAAATATTAATAAAAAAAAAGAAGGCCCAATTGGATGAGGGTGCAAGGCAGGGGTTCTAAAATTTTATCTGAGTTCAGTCCCTAGTAACGTCTTGTTCTCTTCTTCCATGAACGTCATTTTATTGTCATTTCTTCCAGAGGTCCAAAATAGCTGTGTATGAAAAGATGTGGACCTACATGCGATCAGCAGAGCCATCCGTGTTCACGAGGACCACAGCCGAGGGAGTAGCTCGCGTCCGCAAGTCCAAGGGCAAATTCGCCTTCCTTCTGGAGTCCACCATGAATGAGTACATCGAGCAGCGCAAGCCTTGTGACACCATGAAAGTGGGAGGCAATCTGGATTCCAAAGGCTACGGAGTAGCAACGCCCAAGGGCAGCTCATTAAGGTGGGTGGGATAGTATAACGCTAGAGCTCATGTCGTTATAGTATTCCACCTTCCCTGATGGCCCTGACAGATTTCTTTCGTTTTGTATGTGTGAACATGGTATGTTTGTTTTCTTTTCTCCATTTCATATTTTTGGGTCAACAATCAGGTAATATCTATTTCTTTCATTTTAAAGTGATTAATCCTATTGACATATTTATTTTTACATATATCTTTTAAGGCCATATAAAAACCAAACTGGTTGAACACTAGCTGCTTCCTTCCAGTGGGCCTAAAACTTGGGTGGTATATGTTTCGATATTGCATCCACTTTTTGAGTGGAGTTACAAAAATCAGCACATTCATTGTGTTGATGACAATTTAACATTTTATATTTATCATTATAATGCCTACTGCCTAGAGAAGAAATCAAACGCTTCTGAACAATTATTTTTCCCCATTTCAAACATTTTTTTAATGATGGCATTATTGTATTTTAGGGGACTGTAGGGTTGGTTGCATTGGTGCTAACTCTAACATCACATCTGTCTCTACTAATAGTTGTGATCAGGTAGAAACTGAGGCTCTGAGTTTATGGGGCTTACTCACATCACACTCTCGCCTTTTTGCCAAAGGGAGTGTGGTGCAAGTAAGATCTGTAATATCAGACTCATGATAGTCCAACAGTGTTTGACTGTAGATTTCTCAGTGTGATTCATGAGCAAAGCAGTTATACCTGTAGATAATAATACACTTGTGTTGAACTTGAGTCTTCCATTCTTGAGGAATGGTAATGTTGGTAATAGCTGCCATTTTCACCTTTTTGGACCTAGTCAGAGAGAATTCATTCACATGTTTGTGTCCAAGAGGCAGAATTTTCCATTTTTCTTAAGCAATCAGGGCTGCTGTGGATTTATTTGCTGAGCCTAAGAGCAATGCCAAGTCAAGAGTGAGCACTGTGAAGTTATTTAGTGTGTCCACACTGCTTAGAAGTAAGAGCACAGATTGAAGAAGAAGGGAATAATCTTTTCTAAAGGACTTAACCAAGAACCTGGTCTTGAAAAATGCTATCTCTGGAAAGACTTTGCAAAATTAAGGTAATGAGACCTGTATAATTGTCCAGCAGGAATGAAAGCAAGATGAAAATATTGGTATCTTCAAACCCCCTCATTAGTTTTTAGCAAAAAGAATTCTAGTGTGCTTTGTTTTGTGGGGAGGAGAAGGGCTGAGATATGGAAACAGCTATAAGAACTCAATAATACTGGGGAGGTATTATTAAATCAGAAATAGATGGTTTGTGTTTGAAAGAAACACTGTAATAATTAGTGAGGGGGGTACATGGTATATTCAAATAGGATAAATGTAAAAGAAGAAAAAACAGCTATCTAAAAAACTAATTTTGCTATGGGTTTCCACAAATCTAAAGTCAGGCTTATTTTCTATTCTATGAAATTAGAGAAATTTGTAGGGATAAAACCAAACTAATAAACTCAAATTGGAAAGTCAAGCTAATAAACTAACTTCTACCATAAAATGATTTTACCCTGTAGAAATTGTCACCAGAGTTTTTGTTCTTTGGGTGTTTATATCATTTTTATGATCCAATCTGAGAGTCTTTTTCAATGAAGCCAAGCAGCAAAGAACTCTCTACTAAAGCCATATTTATAAGAGCACTTGAGTGTAAAATACTTAAAAGACATTTATAGGAAGGGAAAGAGCAAAGGAAGTTGATATGTAGGCAGTGTTCAGACTATTGATGGCACTCACTGGATGCTGGTTTTCCTCTTAATTAATTCTGTGTGGATGTAGCTGCCTTGTCCTTTGTCTTGTGTGTACTGATAAAGTCAAGTTCCAGAGGCTGGATTTGGCCTCTCAGACAGTCGTGCTCGACTCCCATTGATGGCCCGAGAGTTCCCGCTTAAATGTGCCACTTTGTCAGATCCACACTACACGGATTGTTTTGAAGAAACTGAAGGGCTTCATCTGTCCAGAACTGGATAATCAGCAGCTCTTGGCTTCCCTCTCTTTTCCTGTCCTTCCCTGGATTGTAAGAATGAGGTAGTTGTTACACTCAGCTTCCTGGAAGGAGAGTCTGTTTATGTGCTTTGTTTTACACCCTCCACAATTTTCTGAACACGTTGGCCCCTGCATGCCGAAGCCACAGTCCTTCTGTCCTGTCTCAGAACACTGGAGAGCCACTAATGGCTGACCCGGAGCTACTTTCCCCACCCCCAAACTTCTTACTCCCCGTCCGCTACACAGTTAAAGAGGAGGATCATGAAGCTGAAATTGTTACTCATTCGGTGTTCTTCATTTCAGAAGAGGCTCATCAATGCAGAGATGGGCAAACAGTCTGCATGTTCTATAGGAATGATTGTGTGTGTGTGTGTGTGTGTGTGTGTGTGTGTGTGTGTGTGTGTGTGTGTGTGTGTGTGTGTGTGTGTAGGAGCAAATTCAAAGTCATCACAGTCATCAGTGGGTGACACAAAGGATGTTCCCTTCCCAGCATTGTCTTTCAAACCTTTCTGTCCCACTTGTTTGGTACAAGGTCTGATTTCCTAAAACTCTAATATTTTTAATCAGGTTCCAGGTTAAAAGTCATGGATACAATGATATTTTACAGTAAAACTTTATTATTGTCAATAATTATGACTTTCTCACACCTTTGACTGCTCTGATTCTTTATACATGAGAATTTTAGGAGAAGGAAAACAGAAAAACAATGTTTAAATGACAAATGCAGACAAATGGCTAGCAGTCTTCTCAGTCTAGAAATGTACAAATCTTGTTATTTGGTCAAAATTCTTCAGAATGAGAGTCTCAGGGAAGGGGAGGGAAGTGATAGCCATCAAGTTGGACAGTCCTGTAAATTGGAAAGAAATGCAATCAAAGGGCTGGCTATAACTCCAGTAAGTGTGAGGCCCTGAGTTCCAACCCTAGTACCATAAGCAAATAATAATTTGGTCAGGGTCATCACAGAGGATCTAGCAATGTCTGGCCCTGCCTGTGTGATGAACGAAGCCATCCCAGGTCCTCGCTGTCCCCAGAAACTTGGCTGCAGACAGAGCTGAGAACATGGTCAGGTTCTGGAGCCAATATGCCACCAAGTGCTTTAGGTACCTTTCATGATGCAACACTGTTTTTAATGGGTGAAGATCTGGGTTCAGCCCCAACATCAGAAACCCTAGAGGGTTTCTAACTTGGCTCCATTGAATAAAGCCAGTCCCAACACCCAGAAATTATTGACTTAATATAATGTGACAGAGTCTTTCAGTTAAGTGAGGCAGTGCCAGGCATATGGGTGCTACTAAGCATAGAACCTAGGGATTCTAAAATTTAAAAAGAAAGCAGATACTTGAGAATTCAATGTTAACAGCAAAAGAGAAAAAAATAAAAACTTGAATTTTATTGACATTATGATTTATTTTTCAAATTTTTCTTCTGAAGAGAACTACTTAGTCTCACTGTGTTATAGAAAGCAACAGAAAAGGGGAAAAAATGTAAACTTCTCAACTTCCTAAATGCCTGGATATTTCCCTGGCTGAGAAATGCTGAACAATTGTCTTAAAATTCATATTTTAGAAGACACTATAATGGAACATAAAGTAGATAAGAAAATGGAAACATTTTAATTTGACTTTGCTGTCAATACTATCATCCTTACTAAGCAAATTTGCTATAGGATATATGCCATACTATACTATGGATGGCATAGTTGTATGCCTTACTTTTAGAATACTGTCTTTACTACATTACCTGTAATAGATTAGTATTATGTTCCCCATTTTAGTATGCAATCAATAAAAATGATAGATCACTTACAATAAGCAGTAACTCAGTTCATATGGATTTGCTATAAATTAGCTATTAGATGGGAAGACCCCAATTGGAGATATTCATGGAATTTAGCTTAAGTACCTCCAAGAGCAAAGGAGGTGGATTCTATCTAATAACATCCTGTGTCTTTAGAAAGCATTTGTATTCTGAGCCCTAAAGTCACAAACTAGCTTGAAAAACTAGTTTCTTATGTGTTTAGTGTCCAAGAGCCAGACTTTGTAGTCCCTAATGACATTTGTGGGACTGTGTTTCAAATAAGACAGATGTCCTGTGACCCCTAAAGTAAAATGCAATTTCAAAAGTAAAGTCGTTTTAAAAGAATGGTAGTTCAGTAAAAAAGAAGTCCAGTTGGAAAGGACAGGTACCCAACAGGACCCTGTGGAAGTGGTGACTCGTGTTTGAAACCATCATGTGTCCTGGATTTATATTGTCTCCGACCTGCTGTCATCAGACAGCAGGGAGAGGACATGCTTGTAGGGACAAACTAGAATCATCTGCCTTGCACTGCCCCTTGCAACATGTAATATGTTACTCAGCCTTGGTCTGCTTGGGATGGAAAAAGTTAACCCTCTGTTTAGATCAAATATATTGCTTTCATTTTTGGAGAATTGAAGCATCCTAAATATGCTGTCATATTTTATCTCCAAATAGCCTTCTAATATATAATTAGTGAGACATTACATTAAAATTTAGCCATGTAAGCAGGTATCCATGAAGAATTAGGAAAGGTGTTCGTTGGCTGCTGCATTTAAATGTTGGTTTGTTTTGCTGGGGGGCATTGTTTGTTTTATGTTTTGTTTTTGGGTCACACAGGGCAGTTCTCAGGGGTTACTCCTGCCTCTGCACTCAAAAATAGCTCCTGGCTTGGGGGACCATATAGGATGCAGGGGATGAAACCTAGGTCTGCCACATGTGAGGCAAACACCCTACCTACTGTGCTACTGCTCTGGTCCTATGCTGGAGTCTTTTGCTAGGTTGGCTGGATTTTTGGTGCTAAGAACAAGACAGTTGTTGAGACTTACTGTGTACACTAAAAAATAAGTAAAGGTATAGGAGTTTAAAGTTGAGTATTACTGAGTGGCACTTGTCCTCAAGTAAGTGAATAAACTTTCAACTTACTTTCTGGGAAGGAGTTGCAGTAGGTTACATTGCTATGATTTTAACATTTTCACTATTATGTATAATGTTATGCCTCAGTTTGTGGATAGCTTTCAGTGGTTCTTGGTGACACACTCTGCCTTCACCTTCACATAGACAACATATATTTTAATAGGGATCATGATTGCACAGTGGTTCATGCTAATGAGAGCAATGTACACAGTCACTGCCCCTGCCCCATCCAAGTGAGCAGTGGGAGTCTTGGGTTCACTTCTAGTCCACATCTTTATGCTCCACACTGTTTGGTCACCTGGCATCATAGTAAAAAATCCTGCAGATAACTTAGTTTTGCTGATATCATTATGTTTTGGAATGTGGATATATTTGTTTTATCAATTTGTTTTGTTTGGATGGCAAGGTGGTGCTGAGGTGTTACTCCTGACTCTCTGCTCATGAGTGACCCCTTGAGGTGCTTAGAGACCATAACATGGTACAGGAATTCAAATCAGGGTTAATGCCACCACAGTTACATACAAAGCAAATGCCTACGCCCCTGCTCCCGCATCTCAGGGAATCTTGTAGTAACTAGCCCCTATTTGACTGGAGAGTAGAAACAGATGCACACACATACTGTCTGTTGGTGAGATGTTGGAATTCTCACGTGTTTAGCTATTAGACATGCTAATGTTTAGTGTGGCAACCAGGTATTTTCCTTGTACAAACTGAATGTCACCCAGTAATGGAATCAGGCCTATGTCCCAGAGGACATATAGTCTCCTTCGGCATCCCCATTCTTTCTGCTTCACATACCTGATTCTTAGTGAAATAGGAAACTTAAAGCATAAAATGCTGCCATTTAAAATTTTAGATTTTATTTTTGTTTAGCCCACGCCTACAATTAGGAGATGATTAAAATCATAGCTACCCAAGTGAGGGGGAGATGTTGCCTTGAGCTGCATTACTTTAAGATTCACCAGACATTGCATGTTTTTGCCTTTCTTCCTACTAGTAAACAAAATTGCTAATATGATTGTTTCATTCATTTGCCAGTTCATTTCACAGATGGTTGCAGGGTTCCCACTGGGATTTTGTCAAGTGGTTTTCAAATTCTTCCCTCTGGGGATGCTGTAGGTAACACTAAGTTGAAAATTTTCTTAACTCAATATTTGCCCTTTTCTTGCCTCATCATTACACTGAGAAAATGTATTTTAAGAACATGTTGAGAAAACTAGTCAAGTATAGTATAAATTATTTTAATATAGATCACTTCAAAGAGAATATGCAGCTGCTACAAAAGACTTTGAAAACTTTAAAACTTCACAGTCAGATTGAGGTGGTCTAAGGTTGGGTTTCAGTTCTGGCAATTCTAAGAGAATCCAGAACCTTGGGACCAGAACAATATAGTACAGAGGGTAGGGTGCTTGCCTTGCATTGAGCTTAGCTGGGTTCAATCCCAGGTACCCCATATGGGTTCCTCATTAGAACTTGCTAAGAGTGATTCTAGAACCAGGAGAAAGCCCTGAGCACTGCTGGGTATGGCCCACCCCACTCAACAAAGAAAGATAAGTAAATCTGCAAGACTAGTTACAACCCATACCAGGAGTCTGCAACCTTTAAGACGTAAAGAGCCACGTGGACTCATTTCTGAAGGAAAACAAAACGTGGGAGCCACAAAACCATCACATTTAAGACAAATATAGCACTGCATACATTGCTTCTTATCTTTTTTTTAATTTTATTTAAACACCTTGATTACATACATGATTGTGTTTGGGTTTCAGTCATGTAAAGAACACCACCCATCACCAATGTCCCAAATCTCCCTCCTCCCCACTCAACCCCCGCCTGTACTCTAAACAGGCTCTCCATTTCCCTCATACATTCTCATTATTAGGACAGTTCAAAATGTAGTTATTTTTCTAATTAAACTCATCACTCTTTGTGGTGAGCTTCCTGAGGTGAGCTGGAACTTCCAGCTCTTTTCTCTTTTGTGTCTGAAAATTATTATTGCAAGAATGTCTTTCATTTTTCTTAAAACCCATAGATGAGTGAGACCATTCTGCATTTTTCTCTCTCTCTGACTTATTTCACTCAGCATAATAGATTCCGTGTACATCCATGTATAGGAAAATTTCATGACTTCATCTCTCCTGACAGCTGCATAATATTCCATTGTGTATATGTACCACAGTTTCTTTCATTGCTTCTTATCTTAATGCTATATACAGGATCCTGCAGTTAGCTGTCGCTCTGAAGAAAAAAGAACTTTTTCACTGAGCAATATAAAATATATTTGTGCAAATTAATAGCAAATTAAAATATTTAATTGACCTGTTTAATGAGATTTTTGCTCCTGAACCTCAGAGCACAGTGTCTGTACATTAGGGCTGTAAGATGTTATCTTCATTTTTACACAGGCTTATAAGCTATCATCTGTAAGGTGTGATGTTTATTGTTTTTATTTCTTTATTTGAACCCCTCAGATTACTCCTCCTCATAGAAATAAACATTAAATTAACAAGTCACTATTTTTTGAAAAAACCATTTATCAGGCCCCCAAATTTTGTGAATTCATTAGTTGAGTGTTGAGGGGCCGCGGTGGTAAATGAAGCCACTACTCTCCCTTGCTATCGGCCCTGCTGTTGGAGCTGTGGCAAAGCTTCAGAAGAGCCACATGTGGCTCTGGAGTCGCAGGTTGCCAACCCCTGCCCCATACAAAGCAAATCAGCTTGATGGAAGTACACAGATAATATGATGCATTGACTTAGTAGGTCACTAAGTCTAAACATTCATGTGCTAAGTGTGTTTAAGAAACATAAGGTCTCAATTTCATAATCTAAGACGCAGCAAATGTGCTGTAGATTGACACTTTCTTTCATGATGTGTGTGCGTGTGTGCATTTTCTCTTGGCATACGTCTGAGAATCAAATAGGTGCAAGTTCATATAACTTCCCTTATAAGAAATTGTTTCCAGAATCAGTTGTAGCATGAGCGCTCAAACTGACGGGCCAGAATACATGTGTTTCTAGGTGACAGTTGGTGGAGATGCAGTGTGGGTTGTCTAGAATGAAAGTTAAACACAGTTTAAACGTCTTTAAAGAAATGTGACTCCCAATGAGGGCACTGATGAAGCAGAAGTTTCCATGGGAAAGAGAGGAGATGTCCCTGCGAAGACAGAGTCTAGCAGGCCAAGCAAACCAAACCCAAAGTGACAGTGGAAAGGAGTAGATGGTTCCAGAAATCTCAGAATTTTGAGACGAGCAGGTATAGTGACAGTAGTATGGCTGAGATCTTTGAGGATATTGAATTGGAGGTGTTGGCCATGTCCCTGGGTACTTGAATGTTGTTTACATAGAAAACAACAGTAAGGCCAGAATCTCATGCCAGAGAAATGAATCACGTGAGGCTTTCAGCATCGCACAATCCTACCCAAGCAAGAGAGGCTGGGGTGCACATGGAACAGAGGAGGATGCTGACACAGGCTTGGGTCCTTGACATGGATGCCTTATATCAAAGGGGATGGGTGCCCATGTGACACAGAGTGCCCTCCCCTCTAGCCCAAGTAGACTATATCAGACACCCAGGCAAGTTTCTTTCTATCCACATTTCTCTCCATGTCCTCAAACTCTGCAAGCTCTACACTAATAGTTCACTTCACGCCACAGTGAGATTGTTTTATTCTTGTTGCATGGATAGTAGTTTCTAATCACAGCCACAAAGCTGCATCTTGGTTCTGTTTTATGCTCATTTATTAAAGATATTGTGTCAGATTCATGGTCCTACCTATAGGACATCTGGCTACAAGGTCATGACTTCTGTTTAGAGAAAATGATCATGAAATTCGAGATTACACAGTTGTTTGTTGTTAGAACAGTGGTTGATATATCCTGATAACAGTATCAAGGTCAATGAGATTGGGACATCAACAAGGTTGTTTGTTGTATAATAGAGTTTTCTGTGCAATCTTCATATCATCTTCTCCTGATTTGCATTCCTCAAGGACAAGACACCAGGAGAATGCCAAATCTAAAGGCCCCAGTCACTCGTGCTGCTCAGGAAGCTTTTGAAACCCTGGGATTCTGCCTTCTCTACAAGTCCCACAGCCTTGAGCAACTCAGAGGGAGTGAAATAAGAAATGTCACAATCATGCAAGAGCAGATTCCCCTGAGGCTGGTTCAGGACCTTTCTAGAAAGCTGAGCCCAGGGAAGAGGGTCTGCAGGGGTGGTCTCTATGGTTAGGATAATGAATCTTGGAAAGAAGTTTTAGACACACACCATAATTTGAAGAAATTAATGGTAGTAATGGTTACAGGAAAACTTTAAAGGGCTTATGAAAATTCCAGAATGCTCACTTTTGTTATGGAGACATAATAAACCCTTAAATCTAGAATCCTGTCAGTGCCACTTAATGCAGTTTTATACTAATGATAAGCTCCTACTCACTACATCCTAGGTAAATAATGGTTTTTCATAAAGATAATAAAAATTCATCATTTGTTTCAGCATAGCATCTGGGAAACAATTTATCCCCAACTTCAGGCGTTATCTGCTTGCTTTATTTTAACTTCTTTATCGAGATGTTTTACAAGCCTTTCACAGTTGTATTTCAGGCATTTAGTGACAGTGAATTAGGGCCATTCCAACCACCAGTGTTGACCTCCCTCCACCATAGTTCCTAGCATGCATCTCATACCTCCACCCCTAACCCCCTGGACTACCAGTGTAACAGGTCCATTTTGTGTGTAGATTGTTGTAGTTTGGGTCTCTTAATTCTACTGTTGTTGACTTTGGCTTGGGTATTTAGATCTGACCTTTATATTTTCCGCTCAATGTTCCTGAGACTGCTTGGCTTCAGGGCCTCATCCACTTTTAATTTTCTTTTCCCAATTTGTAGGAAGACATAGAAATATAAGACAGAACAAAATGATTCAAGTTATGTGAGAAAGGCGGAAGCCCTTATCTAGAATATAAGTAAAGTTAAAGGAAGAAAAGAAAAAAAGGGAAAGAGAAGGGTGGGTGTGGCTTATTTTTTCATAGGCACATCAAACATTGGGAAAATTATAAAGTTCCATTGGTCTCTAAGAGATACAGGGTGTCTCCACCCATGAAGCATACTGTCAAAAGACAAACTACAGGCTCCAGACATGTTGGTTGTCTAACCCCAATGTCTCTCTTTATGGTTTTAGAAAAAGTTCTGCTCAGTTGCCAAAGTCAGTCTTCTGTAGTTAGAGATCTTGGTTTTGCACAGGTCCTAGGATGAAGCCTAGGATAAAGTCTTTGCTTGTGGTCTCAGGAAAAGTTCTTCTTAGTCACAGTTGAATGTAGACAATCTTCTGTAACTAGAGATATGGTTCTTGCACAGATCCTAGGGCAGAGCATCTTCTGATTTCATCTCATCATTGGGTGGTATGGTAGGGCAACCTGCCCTTAGATAAAGTTTTTGCTGTTTCCTTTTCACCCGCTGTCTTATGAGCCTACCCTGGTTCAAGTTGGTGCCATGGCAGCTTGGGGAAGCTACCTCTACATATAGAAATAGAAATTAAGTATAGTTATTAAGGAAGTGCATCTACAGAAACATACAAAAGAAACATAGAAATCCCTTTTAAGTCTCTTGTGATAGTTGGGTGGTATAGAATTCAGAGTATAGTTTCATCCTGTCCTGTGGTTTTATGGAGTCTGAGAAATGGTCTGCAGAAATTGGAAATCTTGAGGTCCTCAAGCTGAGGGCCTCTCAAGAGCCAAATACCATAGCAAGCAATAGTCTACAATGCGGGGAGGTTGTAGAAAAATGGCAGCATAGAATGGGTTCAAGGAAGTTGTGTCTGCAGGTTCTTCCCAGGGCAAGACATAGCAGGTTGGGAGGATGTCCTTTCACTTTGGGAGTCAACTGGCATTTTTCTAGAGTAGGGTGAATTTTCTGATACCTGAGGAGTTAAGAAGTGAGGGTAAAGGGGGTTAAATAGGAATAGATCAAGGATCAGGTGTGAGGGGGTGAGAAGATAGAAGAGGATATTTAAGATGATAGATGGGTGAAGAAATATTATATAATAGGGACTATATACAATATAGACAGAGATTATATACAAATCAGATTAGTCAAGCATAGAGGAGCCCACCATGTACAAACTTACACATTCACTCACACACAAATAAACAGACAGTGGATAGCTATTCATAGTTTACAGCAGAAGGACTGATCTTTATGGAATGGGTCAGAGCTTTTTGAAAAAATGAGGCTGGCACATACAAAGAGGGGGAGTTTTCTAATACCTAGGCGATTTATCGATGGTGGGAATAAACTTTTCTAGATAAAAGTCTTTGGGGGTTAGATTGTTCATGGAGCATTCTTAGAACAATCATACTTTTCCCATCAAGGGTAATAAGCAATATGATAGTGAGCTCTGTAAGAGGAGTCTACCCTTGGTGTATCATTTATCATATTTCAAGCATCCAGATTCCTTTCCTGGAAGCAAACTGACAAAGTGTACCTTGTGGTCTAATAGTAAGCTAGCTTGGCTTAAAAATACAAAAGCAGAAACAAAATCAAAAACAAATTGTAAAAAGCATAGTCAATGAACAGTGCCTGTAACAAAAGTCTAAGGTGTTCAGTTGCCTGTTTCAATTGTCTCTGCAGACATAAGCATTACATCATGATAGTAGGCATAATCAAATGGAAGATGGATAATTTGGAGTATTTTGTCAAGGCATTACCATGTTGAATATTGTATTTGGAGTCTTGTATGATAAAACACTAAAATGAAAAATTCTGGCAACTAACCTAAATCTTCAAGAGCCCCTGTGGGCAAGAAAAATTTAAAGAATTATTATAGACATAATATAATTAAGACATTAAAACATTCCAATCGTGAATTCTGTAGTGAGCATCCTTGACTTCTGAATGCATACTGCACCTGTTTTTGTGGATAGAAGTATTAAAACATCGATATCTCTGATGAGCAGTTTATTGAACACCTGTTCAATCAGTTTTATTTGTTTCTCAGAGTTCTTTGAAGTATATGTTTATCCTCCCACTGAGCTTGTTTTCTTCTCCTCACTATTCCCTGGCACCTACAGTGATCGAGATATCTACCTATGAGGCCACTGTACTTTTCATATAGATATTCTAAAGACCACATATAAGTGATGTCATACTGAATTTATCTTTTTCTTCTGACTTTACCTCACATAACATATTTTCTAGATCCTTCCATGTTGCTACAAATTGTATAATTGTATCATTTCTTATTTCTATGTAATATTCCATAGTGTATAAGTACCACATCTTCATGATCCACTCATCTGTTGATGGGTTTCTAGGTTGATTCCAAGTCTAAGCTATTGAAATGATGTAATGAATAGTGGTGTACAAACATCCTTTTAGGTGAATGTTTTTCTGTCCTGGGGGTAGATACCTAAGAGAGGAATTGCTGGGTTATTTGCTTGCTTTTTATCTCCAAAGATAGCGTCAGTCAAATGGAGTTGGCTTGTTTTTCATATTTAAGAACAGTAAGGTAAAGTCCCTTGAGTGTTATAGCTGAAAAATGGCGAAGATCTTTGTTTTAAATTCTATCCTATTTTAATTGAGTTAGGCATTTGAGTCTTTAACTTGTTTTAAGTTTTGTTCCCAAATAAATTCACTCCTATTTCATTTTCAGAATGATATATGAGATAAACTTGCTACAGATTTGTGCACACCTAGTAAAGCTGAATAAAAAGTTAGTATTCTTCTCTCCAGCCTTCTCTGCCTTCCCAGAAGAACGCATGATGCTAAGCATCAGAAGATTTTTTTGTATGACCAGAGATATAGAGATAGTACAGCTGCTACTTGCCTTACTGGATTGGGCTCCATCCCCAGTACCATATACAGACTCATGAGCCCTGCCAGAAGTGATCCCTAATGCAGAGCTAGGAATAACCCCTGAGAACCACCAGATATGCATACCCCTCCAAAATAAATATTTAGTAAATAATAGCCATGCTAACATAAGTGATAAATCTCAGGATCACATTGTCTTCCTTAATATCAAAGAAATGTCTTCAATATTAAAAGTAATTTATTTTAAATGAACAGATTCCATATTTTTAAACTTAAAGTTTATTGAGTCTGCCAGAGAATTAAGTGTACTTTCACATTATCTGTGAAAGATTTTCAATATCATATATCATATAATTTAATAGTGAGGATATTAAAAGTAAAATTAAAAATACAACAGTTCTGTCTTTCAGAGTGTAGAGCATTGAGAAATAGGGAGAAATTCATTATTTTAAAAGCCACCAACCCCACAGTCATATCCCAGCATGTTACAATTAACTAAATATTTGTTGGCTTACTTTATTTTCCTTTGAGTACTCAATGAAAGGGGTGCATAGAAACATTATTCGGAAATGTCAACTATTCTGTTTTTATCTTCTGTGGTAAAGAAATGCCAATTTGCCAAAATTAAATTGGTGTGAAACATCCAAACAGCTCCTCACTTTCAAAACACGAATATATTGGCCCTTGTTTATTTTTGAATCACTATATAGAAGCTGACATAAAAATAGACAAGTATCTAAAACTTTCCAAGCCAACAAGACCTCAGCTGTGACTCGATCTTAACCATTTCATCTTTGGGGCTGTCAGGCAGTTTCTGAATATCTTTTTGAATAAGCGATGGGCCTAGGTCTTATTCATAATCAACAGATTATGTCGTCTCTCAAGCCCTCATCTCTCTTTTTGAGTATTTTCAACTAGTATTTAAGAAAAGAAAAACTAAAAGTATAATAAGCTAATCAAATTTCTTATGTTTCTTGTATTGTTAACATTAGAAGTATTCCAAGGCCCAAATCAAATCTAAACTGAGGGCCTATATGAATAAAGTCCACAATCACATATGGGTTTTAAATCAGAAGTAGGGTAGAAGTAAAAACTAACTTAGTTGTCTCCCCATCTTAAGGGCATAGACAAAGCAAAACGACTTACACATGGTGTAAGATAACTAATAAATAAGGGCCAGGGAGATAGTACAATGGGTAAGACACTTGCCTTGCATGTAAACAACTGGGGTTTAATATTCAGTACTGAGAGGAATAATCCCTGAGCACATATGGCCTGCTCAGCATTACCAGGAGTCCTGAGCACAAAACCAGGAGTAGCCCCTGAGTACAGCCAGGTGTGGGCCACCGAAACTCTCCCCAAGAATAAGCTAATAGTTCAATTAATGTTCTTTTTGATGTATCTCCTTTTAAGAGATGTTGCTAAAATTTGGCTTCCTATAGAACTCTAAAGATTTCTCAGCAGTATATTTAAGTGAAACTGTAGTGTGGCTTCCAAACCATTTATAGGTACATTTTTTTTTTTTTTTTTTGGTTTTTGGGCCACACCCGTTTGACGCTCAGGGGTTACTCCTGGCTATGTGCTCAGAAATCGCCCCTGGCTTGGGTGGACCATATGGGACGCCGGGGGATCGAACCGAGGTCCTTCCTTGGCTAGCGCTTGCAAGGCAGACACCTTACCTCCAGCGCCACCTACCCGGCCCCTATAGGTACATTTTTACTTACTTTCTTTTTGTCCTTATTTTACTATAAAAGAAAGTATTTGAATTAAGTGACTTGCCACATTCCCACAACGGAGTAATTTGATCTTCTCACTTTTCTGGTGCTCTTCTGGGGAAATAAAACAGAAAGGGACATTTTTATATATAGTTTTTACTCTGAATACTTATAAAATAGTTTCTGGTTCTTCTCTTCCATAGTTTTGGCAACAGATAATTTCAAGGCTTAGTGAAAATATTATATTAACCTCCAGAAACTATAATGTTTCATTTATATTAAAAAAAAACTTTAAGTTAAAGAGATAACACAGAAATAGATCAGGTCAGCACTAATATTTCACCATTATTTTAATACTAACTCAAAAATAAGGTTTGGGGTTTAACTACCTTGCCAACAGCAGCGTGGAGTAAGATCCTCACTTTCAGAAAATCCCACATAACTGAGACATCCCAATCTTTCCATTCAGAGAGTCTGACATTCTGAGTCAGGCCCTGGGGTAATCTTTAGCTAAATAACCCAAGAATTCTAATGTGTTTCTTTGAAATTGCAGACACTTAGAAAGACTAGGAATAATTCATTTCCAAAATCTCACTAGGAAACCATATCATGTTGTGATTTTGTAAGTCTGATTGACAGTACATAGTTACTGTTTTAGAGTTGTCTGTTAATACTGCCCAGTGGGAAAGTATTACAGGAAAGCTGAACTCTCTATGAAAAACAGTAGAAATGAGATTGGCATGGGCCTTGTATTCTTGTGTACCGACGTATAAAATGATATGCTAATATCCAACTTTGGCAAGGTACAAATCTGACAAAAATTCATTGGCTTATATAAAAGGAGGAATAAAACAGCAAGTGAGCATTGGAGGGATTTTTCTTTACAATAAAATGTATATTTCCTTATCCAAACATGATTTTGAAAATGCCTCTAGGTAAAGTGGTATCTTCATATGTAAGCAAAAGGTTCTTTTCAAGGCACTGTAAAACCTCCTACAACTTCAATACTTCATTTTTTTCTTCATGTTTCCATTCATCATAATATATGCCCTGATGTTTTAAGATGTATATCACTGCCATGGTGATTTGACCCCATCCAGACAGTGAACCTACTCATGTCCCTATTCATAGATTCTTGGATCATTTCTGATTATAAAGATACTATCTTTGAAACCCACCTCAAAGCGATTGTCATGGATGAAGTAGGTGTTTCATAAAATACTATATACTCTTTTTTCCATTGATATCAGTTTAACAAGTCTATATGCATTTGTCTCAGGAGAAGGAAATGCTCTATTTTTATATGTTCTTTAAAATATAGAGTTCCAAGGATAAAAAATCTGTTATGTAGAAATAGACATTTTAAGAATATTCATTAAAGAAATTAATGTACTTACACTTCTCGACGAAGAACATAACATGGAGGAAAACATGTATATTGGAAACATTTTATTATGCCATAGTCATATCATATAACATAAACATGATTCAAGTTCATAGGACAAAATTAAATGCTAAATAAATGGTCAAAGTAAATATGTCTATAGTGTAGATTCTTCCAAATTATATTTTTCCTCTGTCTATTTTCATAATGGCCCTTCTATATAACATCCTTCATTTTGACATCTCTCGAATATACTGTGACAATGTAGGTTCCAAAGTACATCCATGTTCTCACCTGATGTCATTTTCCTTGATGAAGAATTTTAATCAGTTACCCAAAGTTAAATAACAATAGCACATGATCTTGTATAGATTCGGGTTCACTCATGGTCTCCACTCTCCTTTATGTCTCACAGAATTCAATCAATTGTCTGGTATTTGACTTTTATTAAACGGGAGCCAGTCACTATCTCTAAAATTATGCCAAAGGGTAGCTAGGAACTGATGCTAAGTACAATTAGACAGTAGATTCCAAAAAAAAACAACTAATTAATATGGTATCAGATAACATGGGAATAAAAAGGAAATTAAAGTGTAAAACTGGCTATGACAATGATTACCAATACCTATGCCTGAATATACTTCATCCACAAATCCTGCATCTCTGAACATCAGTGCCGTCCCCTTTCTCTATCAGAGATGTGAAACCAGAGGGCTGGAACAGAAGCTCCTTGGTTGCCTAGTGCCCAAATCTATGGTCCTTTCACTATATACTACTTGGTTTTCTCCAAAGACACTAAAATTCCTAGATAGAAAAAGATACACAAAGAAGAAAAAAAATCACATTTATTCCACTTGTGATTTTTCTTTTGAAAGATATTCTCTTCTAGCTTCTGAAAATATATACCTCCAGTCCTTTATCTAATCTATCCATCGAATAGCCCTTTTGACTGTTTTTTATTTTTATAATTCTCGTCCATATAAGATTTTGTACCACGCTGAATATGGTGTTGCTTCTAGCAACATCATTAACAGCATTTTGCCCTCAAATACAGGGAGGCTATTAAAACACAGGCATAGAAAACCACAGCACACCCATTTCTCCTAAGAACTTCTAGGTATTTCCTTTGAGGGGCCTTCCATGATGCACTGCTTTGCTGCTCTTCCAATAACTGTCCTGCTGGAAACCAGGCTCTACTATATTAGAGCTCCAAAAGAATAGACAAAGTGTCAACAATTTTGGTTCCCAGTGCCCAAGTAACAGAACAGCATGGAGTGCCGTTGCCTTGCAAGAGGCAGACCTGAGTTCTGTCCCCGGCAACACTTTCAAGAATAATTCCTCAGTACTGCCAGAAGTTAGGTCTGAGAACTGGGTATGTCCCCTCCACAAAAAAATATATATGGTTCCTTGGCACAGATAATCTTTATCTCCCTTTGGCTTAATTCTTAAAATGAACTTGAAGTTCAAGTCAATGAAGGCCCCAGAATATCAGACATTTGGTAGTATCTTGTGAGACTTGAGGAAAGGGTTGGCCAGAACTGAACTTGACTTTAATACAAGACCATGTTCTATTATTGTTTAACTTTGGGTATTTCTCCCCTAGGAGGAGGACAGAGGAGAACTAACCAGCTCCAGGACCAAGGTAAGAGGGGAGTTTTCTTTCAAAAGAATGAGTTCCATCCATTTGAAGGAAACCCCTCCCCCACCTATTGCTTAATCCTGTTTTCTTTATACATTTATATTTTTAACCCACCAGCATTAGGAACCACACTTGCAACCTGTGCATAATAATTATGTGAACATCCACTTACAAATGTGAAAACAAGAAAAGTGAAATCTTTCGCACAAATCATATTCATTTAATGGCTAATGCATTTTTTGTTTCCCATCATCATTAAATATCAGTGCCAGCCCTCCATTAAGGATTAGATTCTTGTATAGGATTGGGAAATGGTCATCAAACATCATTTTTCCCGGACCCAAACTATAAAATGTTCTGCCAAACCAACAGTAATGGGAAAAGAGTTACAAAAATAGATAACTACTATCCTATGGTGCCATAGAAGAAATATTATAAATTTTTAATTAAGAAAAGCAATAATATGATTTAAATGATAGAAAATTTAAAATATGGTCAGCCTGGATCTTTGGTCTGCAGTAGAGATTTTTTTTTAGGTAGTATGTACAAATTATGTTTAGAAAGATAAACAGAAAAAGATATTTCTGTAAGCATTTTTTCATGCATTTATATCCTGGCCCTGTCTTTTATTTTCTCTTAGTAGTTTCAACTTTCACTTTTCACTTCTTTGTTTTTCATGGAAATCAATTTCCTACCTTTGTTTCTCTATTTCTAGTGAGTACTTCACAGGCACAAACTCCAGGGGGAAATCAAGTGAGAAAATTTAAAAAACATTCAGCATGTCAAATTAAAAGAAGAAAGTTAGCCATATGGATTAGAAGGGCCCAGTAATAGTTCTTTTTGTTTTTCTTTGCCCTAGTTGATAGTCTTAGGTACTCAAAACTATATGGGGCTCTGGAAAAGCAAAAGAAATTTTAGGAAGGAGAAGAAATGTATAGGAAGTGAAGGAACATGCTTTAGGAAGATGTTTACTAAAAAAATTTTTTAGAAAGTACAAGGAATAGAGAATATAGGCAATTTATTTCTAGGAAGTCATTGTCCTCATCTTTTAGAAACACAATTCTGTCTTCATCACAATCATTTAGTTTAGTTCACCATAAAATTGAATACTTGAATTTTTTAATGAGAAGATCTTTTCATAATGGTAGATTTTGACAGTGGTTTTTAGCCTCTAAGTAGGAACCTTATGTGGAACAGACATGAGAGAATACATATGAAATAGGATTTGATTTTCTTATTTGGAGACTGAGAGAGGAATAGTCATAAAAATCTTTTAGCTTTCTTTCTTTAATTTTCTATTTTAATTGTTTGCTTAAAATAAGAAAGAAGAGTAGGTAAGGCCAGAGCTATAGCACAGCAGATCGGGTAGCACTTTTGCTTTACATGCAGCCAAGGCGAATTCTTTTTTTTTTTTTTTATTGGAGTGCAAGCATTTTTTGTAATATTTTTTATTTAAACACCTTGGTTACAAACATGATTGTGGTTGGGTTTCAGTCATATAAGCTGACACCCCCCCCCTCACCAGTGTAACATTCCCATCACCAATGACCCAAATATCCCTCCTCCCCTCCCCGCCCCCACCTGTACTCTAGACAGGCTTTCTATTTCCCTCCTATATTCTCATTGTTAGGATAGTTCGCAATATGGTTATTTCTCTAACTAAACTCATCACTCTTTGTGGTGAGGTTCATGAGGTCAGCTGTAACATCCAGCCCTCTCCTCTTTTGTCTCTGAAAATTGTTGAGACATGAGCCAAGACGAATTCTATCTCTGGCAATCCCATATGGTCTCCTGAGCCTACCAGGAGTAATGTATGAATGCAGAACCAAAAATAACCTCGTGGCCAAAAAACCAATAGAAAAGAAAGGGCCAAGTGTGTAGCTCAGCAGTGTAACACTTGCCTTTCATGTGTAAAGCCCTGAATTTGATCCAGAGCGCCGCCAAAATCTATATAAGTGACTGACAAAATCTCTTTCTGGTTTGCAATATGATGAAGAGCCTGACAGTCTCAAAAATAGTCTGGTAGTTTCACTTCAAGAGAATAGCTTACAATCTTTAGAGACATTAAGAATTTTAGTCTTTGACTATTTTTTTTCAGACTAATAGAAAAGCCTTAGCCTTTCCTTGGTGAAAGCCTACTCTGATCTGAATGGAATGTCACTGGCTTCGTGTCAGGATCCCATAAATTCCTAATCCTGATTTTTCAAAAACCTACTTTTTATCCATTTCTTTTTTCTAACTGTGCAATTTTTCCACTAAACCAATATCAAAGACAAAAGTTATAAGTGAAACAGTATATTTTAAAAGACACTTAAAATTATATAATATAAGGTTTACTCAAGGTACAAGGGAAAGAAAGGGCTTACTGAAATACTATTCACTTCTACTAAGAAATATAAAAACTTAATTGAGAAGAAAACTTAAAAACTTTAATTTCCTTTTTCTCAATAACTTGAAGGAAAATGGAAAGTACACATGAGACTAACTAGACATATTTAGTAATTAAAAACATTTTTAACTACAGTAATGTTAATAATGTAAAATGAAGCAGGTGGTATATCATATGTTGGCAATTTCTAAAATGTAATCTCTACTTTCTAAAATGTTTTCAATTATACTGCTTTAAGTTAGTTTAATAATGGAATAATTTCTGAAAAATGGTATTTTATATGCTATCTCCTTAAATTTATTAGAATTAGATTATAAAATTCCATCATCTGAGGTTTTCATCTTAGAATTTACTTTTATGTGTCAAATTTTCATTAATTTTTATGAAGTTACTTTATTTAATCACTAGTGTTCTCTCTTCCAGTTATACAAGTTGAACTGGTAAATCAATCATTTTGCTATCAATAATCGAATAGTTGAAATTTGTTTGTGCATTGGATAAAGATAAAGATTTTTCATAGGTACCGGAGAGATAGCATGGAGGTATGGCATTTGCCTTGCATGCAAAAGGTCAGTGGTTCGAATCCAGGCATCCCATATGGTCCCCCGAGCCTGCCGGGAGCAATTTCTGAGCATAGAGCCAGGAGTAACCCCTCAGCACTGCTGGGTGTGACCCAAACAACAAAAAAAAAAGATTTTTTATAAAGATAGTCTTAATCTTTTCCCCCTTCTTGCCAATAGACAGCCTTGAAGTCTTTCCTTGTATTTTGCCTTAAAATACTCTTTCCCCAGATCCATTATTGGGAGTCCACTATTTGAAGGCACCCTTTAATTCAGAACATGTTAATCGGTTACTTTCATAATAAGACAAGGATATAGAAGGTATCACATTAGAACAAACCTTGGTCATAATTCACAGAAGTAGGAGAGCCAAGAAAGGATAAGGGAGGACAAGAAAAGGACTGATGATAATGCAGTGTATACTGAAGCATCTTGGGCTCTTTGATGCCATACTTGTATGCATCAAGCCATAATAGTCAACATTATTATAAATATGTGACCAAGTTATATTAGTTGCACTTTTAGAAATAAGAAACTTTGGAGGAGGCAGGGAAGTGTTGCTAGAGGGATGCATCAAGCCATAATAGTCAACATTATTATAAATATGTGACCAAGTTATATTAGTTGCACTTTTAGAAATAAGAAACTTTGGAGGAGGCAGGGAAGTGTTGCTAGAGGGATGCTGACACGGGTACATTTAGATTAGAATACTGTATCCCCAAAACTCTGTATTGACAGCCTTGTCAGCCATGATGCCCATATAAAAATGGGAAGAGGGGGAGGTAGGAAATAGGTTGCTTAAAAGTAACACCACCAATGTTACTTCTACATGTGCCACTTCTACATGTGGGGATGTCATAGCTACTCTATGTCCTGCCTTGACGGAAACTAAGAATGGTAAACATAATTGTTCTCCTCTGAGAAGGAAAAATGCAAAGAAAGAACATTTTAAAGTATGACTCAGAGCTCATGAGAGAGCTTCAGATTTTACCATGGAGAGAATCCAGAGCTAAGCACAGTACTTGGGAAGGCCTTGCGAAGGAGTTTCATTCAAATGTGAATGCTACTTCTCCAAGTCAGTGAGTCATTACTGGAAAATGATCATTTTTACATTATTGAAAAGTTACAAAAATTGAAAGAAAGTTTTAAAAAAGGGCAGAGAAATCTTGTGAGGGTTTTATTGTCATGTGGAGTCAACTATGAAGAAAATACCTTTAGGGAATTTAAGAAACTAACCTGGTGGCAGAGTCTATCTGTAGGGAGGTTACCCCCTGGTTGAGAAAATTCTGTCTGGAGTCATGAATAAAGATGTCTTTTGAAACTAGTCTTGAGCCCAAATCCCTCCTTTGTCATTTATGAGCCACAGAGATACAATAACAATCCTTAAAAATAACAACACAGGAGGCGAAGCAGTGGCACAGTGATAGGGTGTATGTTTTGCATGCGGATGACCTACAATGGACCCTGATTCGAACCCCCATCATCCCATATGGTCCCCCAAGCCAGGAGTGATTGATTTCTGAGCACATAGCTAGGAGTAACCCCTGAGGGTCACCAGGTGTGGCCAAAAAAAAAAAAAAACAAAACAAAACAAAACAAAACAAAAAACCCATAGTGTTTGACAATCAAATATAATATGTTTCTACTGTTAAGGTTCCACTATATATAAAAATATATATAGAAGCTGGACAGTTGGGAAAGTTAGAATAAATAGAATATAGAAACAGGAGTCATGGGTAGTTTGTGGCAAAGCATATTTTTTAAAAAGCAAAAAATTAGGTTATATTATCTCTGGGCAGGTGAAAATTATTGATAAAATCATGGATCTCACCTTAAGTGATAAAGATTTTTACATAGGTGATATAAGTATAGCATAAATTAAATTAAAATATAAATTAGCAGGACACTTTTTGGAAATTCAGTTCTTTTTTTTGGGGGGGCACACCCGTTTGATGCTCAGGGGTTACTCCTAGCTAAGCGCTCAGAAATTGCCCCTGGCTTGGGGAGACCATATGGGATGCCGGGGAGATCGAACCGCGATCCTTCCTTGGCTAGCGCTTGCAAGGCAAACACCTTACCTCTAGCGCCACCTCACTGGCCCCGAAAATGCAGTTCTTAGTATATAATCATTTATAGAAAAGGAGGAGAAATGAAAATTCAATGATGAGACTTTTTCTGATTGAACATTTTTATAATTCATAATACATATATATGTATGGGCATGTCTGTGTGTAGATATGGTGTATCTAGACCAATGGTTACAATAGTATTGAAGTTTACAGTATTGTTGAACTTTGATGTTCAACACGTTAATGTACCTTCCCCAACAAAAGGTGCCCAAGGCCCTCTAATGTCCCAAGTCACCATGGTCCCATGATGCCATGGTCCACTCCTTATTTACTCGTACAATCCTATTTCCTCTTAGAGAACAAATTTAATCTATTGTTTTTGCACTTATCTATGTTATATATCTTGAGGATTTAATCCAAAAACTTAGACCAGAAATCAAGAAGAACCTTATATATACTAAAATAGCCTTTGTATTATAATTGTGAGAGAAAATAACCAAATCAATTCATCATCTAAAGGTTGGTATTCCTTTTTAAATAAATCCCTTCTTTCTGTAGTCCTTAGAATCTATCTACCTTAGAAAGATCACCTAGCTGTCTTTGAAGTGCTATTGATTGATATTTGGACTACACAGCAATATATAAGGGCTACTCTTTGGGCAGTGCTCAGGGGTTATTCTCAGCAATAGGCAGGAAATAGTCTAGGTGCCTGGACCCGAAACCCCAGATCCTTCAAGCAAGGTTTATGCCATACTCTAGTCCTTGGCATTATCTGCCAGGCTGTTATGAAGTCATAAATGCTCAAGGAGCATTTAACCAGAAAAAAAAATAAAAACAGAACTTGCCAATGTACTAGTGCAAATAATCTGCCATTGAAAATTTAGAGTGTATTAGAGGCTTTTCAGGAAATATTGAAAGCACCACGGGGTGCTGCAGGAGGGATGGTGAAGCAGTCTGACTGGCTAGGAAGGTGCTGACTGGAAGGGGTTCAGTGATGGTCCTTGGGAAGAGCACTGAGCCAGAGAGTAAAGCTGTTGTTCCAGGGCGGGATAGGTGGCGCTGGAGGTAAGGTGTCTGCCTTGCAAGCGCTAGCCAAGGAAGGACCGTGGTTCGATTCCCCGGCGTCCCATATGGTCCCCCCAAGCCAGGGGCGATTTCTGAGCACATAGCCAGGAGTAACCCCTGAGCGTCAAACGGGTGTGGCCAAAAAAAAAAAAACAAAAAAACAAACAAAAACAAAAAAAACAAAAAAAAAAAGAAAAAAAAGCTGTTGTTCCCACTCTGGTGACCCAACTTTGTCAGTCTCAGTCATCACATCTGTAAAAAGGAAATGGTTAGAGACCATCTTTAAATCACATTTGGACTCAGAAATAGTAGCATTATCATTTCTTTAACCAGTCTCTGTACATTTTTAAGACCCAATTAAATATGCAAAAGAGAGCTCTGTGGGTCACAGAATATTGTAGAGTGCTAGGAACTGAGAAGGAAGAGAACCAAATCAGGTCCCAGCCAGTCTCAGGTGTTTGAGGATTTTGTTTTAGAATAATAATAATTACTATTTAAAAGGCAAATGATAACCCAAGGTAGCTTGAAGCACTTCCCAACCTAAGTATCTGGAGTCTTCCTTTAAAGCAAAGGCTTTAAAGCAAACTATCTGTGGAATGGTTTGGCATGAGGAATTTACCCCATGCAATCTGACACAACACTCAAGGCCATTATAAACAAATAAAATTGATATACACATATACGTCATAGCAGATAAAACAAGCATCCTAAATTTCAGTGCCTTCCTTCCCTTACATAGTCTTCAATGTTCTACTTAAATTCTGGATACACAATTCCCTTTGTAGAATTACTTGAAGATGGTAGCTAATTTTAGTGGAAGAGGTGAGGTACATCTTTGTCTGTACTCATGATGTCTTGCTCAGGATCTGTGAATCTCGACCATGTTCTGTGCCTTCGTGTCTTGTAAGAAAATCGTTGTAGCTTTTGTTGCTATCTCAAATAGGTCCCTGGCCCAGGGAGGATAGAAAATTCGACTGTCACTAAAAAACTGCATCATGAAACTAAACCACTTGAGATATTTGTAAGATTATTTTTAAATCACTCAACACTAAAGTTATTCAAAAATCTCTAACTAACATGCTCCTAAAAAGCATGTGTCCCTCACTCCTCAGACTTTGCTCTTATTTTAATATTTTATTTAAACACCTTGATTACAAACATGCTTGTGATTGGGTTTCAGTCATGTAAAGAACACCTCCATCATCAGTGCAACTTTCCCATCACCAATGTCCCAACTATCCCTCCTCCCCCCCCCCCAATACCCACCTGTACTCTAGACAGACTTTCTACTTCCCTCATATATTCTCATTGTTAGGATAGTTCTCAATGTAATTATTTCTCTAACTAAACTCATCACTCTTTGTGGTGAGCTTCATGAGTGAGCTGTAACTTCCAGACCTCCTCTCTTTTGTCTCTGAAAATTATTGCAATAATGTCTTTCATTTTTCTTAAAACCCATTGATGAGTGAGACCATTCTGCATTTTTCTCTCTCCCTTTGACTTACTTCACTCAGCATAATAGATTCCATATACATCCATGTATAGGAAAATTTCATGACTTCATCTCTTCTGATGGCTGCATAATATTCCATGCTCTTAAATAAGAACTAGTCAAACAAACTCTGGAGAACTGAATATGTAGAATCACTTCCTCCAGTCTAGGGCAGTTTCTACTTAATTTTCTCAGTTCTCTTTGACTCATTTGACCTGTAAAATACAAAGTCCTATATATACACACTGTTTTCGTATATTACCTAATGTTTATTTTTAAATGCCTATTAATGTTAGGTCTGCATTATCTTCCCAACTAAATAAAATGTCCTCTCTAATTTGGATATAATTGATCAATGTAGCCATCTTGTTGCTGCTGCTGTTGTTGTTTTTAAAAATAAAAAAGTGTTTACATGCATGAGCAGGAAATAAAAATCTTCAAGTTGTCTTTAAAAATTCTGTTTATACCAATTGAGCCCAAATTCTGGCCTTCAAAATAAGTGAACAAATCCAATGAAGCAAAAAGAGGCTTGTGCTTATTTACTGGAAGGGAAATTCCAAAATAAAAGGAATAACACCGTTACAAGTTAAATTGAAAACTTAGTGGAGCATTGATAATGCTGAGAACTGCTCACTCTTCTGGGCCCAGATAGCTGATAAAGTGTAGCACTTCTTTGAAAATATCTTCTCTTAAGAAAAGATATAAATAGCTCTGAACATTACTTGACTGCTTATTGATTTTTATTTACTCTATATTTTCTTGATAAATTGTTTTTTTTCCTGTGCATTAATTGATTTTATGGAAAGCTCTGGGTGGATATGTGAACTCTTGATTTTTTTAATTAATTCACTTTCATTTGAGGAGTGATTGTTGATAAAACCACAGCTTTAAGTAAATCCCCTGGGGTATTTGTCCTTCCTCGCTGTACATCTTGGATGAGATAGATTTCCATGTGTTCACTGTGAAGGCCTGAGCAAGCCTATTGACACAGCACCCAAGATATAAAGAACTTCTACAAGGAAATGGCTGTTCGATAATTTTTTCCTGAAACATCTATTTTCTTATTGGAGTGCTCCTAGAAGTTTTCTGTACATTTCTCTTCTTCCTAACAGTTGAAATAGAATAACATTAAAATTCTATTTTGAATTTTGCTGGATTTTGAAAAATAGAGATAGTGAACATGTAGACTGATGGAAGAAGAAAACAAATGGCATTTGTATTCCTGTCAAATCTGTGGGAAAGAGCTCTTTCATAGAGCCTATAGAATTGTTCACTTAACCAACATAGCTGTCAGTCCAGGAGTCTCTTCCTAAGAACAGAGATCTACACAGTACTTTTTTTCATGGCCCACTTAGAAGGGCTCAAGTCTATTCACAGTTACATTCATTTAACTTGACCTAAGGGAGAACACTTTCCTTGTCTGTGTAAATCTGCATGTTCTCCCCAGGACACTGCAAGTTCTATTAACCTCCTGCAGGTCCCAGATGATGAGCATGACCTGCTAATTAACGTGTTACTCAGACTTTCTGCCTCACTTGTTCCCTCAATGAAGGTAGAAGCTCTGTAAGAGCTAAATGCATCCAAGTTCTCAGCCTTGTCTCAGAATGGAATCCAGGGAACCAAAGCAAACACAGTCAGGAACCATCAATATTTTCCCGGGTCCTTAAAAATCATGTCTAAAATCTAGTCCTTTCTCAATTTGTTTTCAAAATGTAAACTATTATTTGGGGGTCTACATAAAGCAATTCTCTTTTTTGCTCATTCTTGAGGTATTTCACTTTTTGGCTTCTTTTGAGGTTTTCTTTTTTGCTCCTCATTAAGGTGTCACTTGTTATAGTTGACCATTTTAGGTCTGTGAGCAATCACACCACAGGCTGTGATTCAAATAAATCACAATCTCTACACCAGAAATAGCTGTTGATTATAGTTCTTTGCACTATTTTTCTATTAATGTGAAATATATAAAAATATAGAGAATTTAATCTCAAGTTAGGGTTACAATAAATGTACAACTTAATTCCTATCGTTTAAGTTTTGTTTGGGGCCTGGGATCAAATGCAGGGCTTCAGACATTCAAATCACATGCTCTACCACTGAGCATCACCTCTCTGTGTCCCTTCCACTTTTCTTCTTTTTTTTTTTTTTTTTTGTTTTGTTTTGTGGGGCCACACCCGGCTGTACTCCTGGCTTTGCACTCAGAAATTGCTCCTGGCTCGAGGGATCATATGGGATGCTGGCAATCGAACCTGCTTCCATCCTGGGTTAGCCGCAGTCAAGGCAAGCACCCTACCGCTACGTTACCATTCCAACCCCTCCAGTTTTCTTTTCACTTTGTCACCCAGATATTCCCTGATTAGTTAAAAATGTTGAAGAAGGGCTAAAGTGATAGTATAGCGAGGAGGGCATTTGCCTTGCATGCAGTCCCAAGTTTGATCCCTCACATCCCATCTGGCCCCCAAGCACCTCCAGGAGTGATTCCTGAGTGCAGAGACAGGAGTAACCCCTGAGGACTGCCAGGTGTGCCCCCCCCCAAAAAAAAAAAACAAAAAAGTTGAGGCAAAAACCTTTAGTGGTTGTAAAGCATTCAATCAGATGACTTATTGGTGCTTGTTGATATTGTCACCTTGGGATGGTAGTAAAGTACAGATATGGTGATCTCGATTCTTTAAGGAAAAGAATCAGATACAAGGTTGGGCCTGAGCATTGTGTGTGGAGTAAGTGATTTTAATACTCAGATCAATTGTGAGTGCCACTTTTGTGGGCCAAAATCTACTCTTTCTCCTCCTGATAGGAAGGAAGATTGTTTTCAGTGTTTTGTTATATTCATACATAATTATGAGACTTTATGAGCTAATTTCTTAATATCAAGCATCACTTATAATTGATTTTTCACAGAGAAATTGTTAATGAAAGCTATCAATATTACTGGTTATATTGAAGGGTAAGAATTGTGGGGTGGGGGTCAGTGCTCAGAAAGCCTGGTAGTCACACTTTAGCAGTACTTAGCCAACTGGGTCGGGTGGTCCAGAACTAAGGCACACAAGTGCAGGACTGTCTGAGTGTTGCAGTGCCAAGGGTCAGGGGTGCCACCTTAGAGGTGCCCAAGAACCCTCAGGGCCATACCCATAGGTGCAGGAAGCTTTCAGGGCTGCACCCCCAGTTCTGGGGGAGAAAGAGGAAACCATGTGATACTGGAGTTTGAACTTGAGTCCTGCATATGGTTAGCACAGACTGCTGGTTTATCTCCCCACCCAAGAAGTGTTTTGATGTTGCTCTTGTTTAAAATTTTATTTCCCTCCCAATTTGGAAGTTTTGGGTTTGTTTGGTTGTAAGTTTGGTTGACTAGCTGGTTAATCGGTTGTTTGGTGGGTGAGTGGTCAGTTTGGGGGAACACTCTGCTGTTCCTAGGGGCTGTTCTTGGCTCTGTCTTCTCAGGAGTGACCCCTTGCTGTACATGGGAAATGTGATGCGCTGCTAGTCATTCAGCCCAGGATCTGTTGTAGCAGGTCAGCTGCCTTTCCTGCCCAGACTATCCGAGTTTTTAAATTCTATCATCAGTGTATTAAAATGTCCATCTTATTAAATCTTGACTATAGACTCAATATTTTTATTGTTCTTAGTATGATTACAAAAAGATGCTTTAAAACACCATAGCTTAATTCCAAGCAAAGTTGAATTATTTTTATATGGTTTATATTTCTTCCTGTGCAGATTATATAACAGTGCCCTTTGTTAGTTTTAAAAAGATATTGTTATGGTTCACATGATTTCTTTTGATTCAGACGATTTTTACCTTTTAAAATAGTATTTTTTATTAATATGGACTTATTAGGGACTACTTAACAAAATTCCTAGTATCAACCAACTAAATAGATTTTCTGCACATTAGCACTTACTATAAAAAGTGCATAAAGTTCTGAAGAGAACACTCCAGGTAAGAGAACATAGGCCTGAATCTAATGAGTCATTCTGGTGTGTATGCAAACAATGGACCTAAGGACAAGAAAGCACAGCACCATTGCCTAATAGTTTAGACAAGCAGTATTGGTTTCAACTCAATACTGACACCAGAACCAGGAATCAAATGGTTTTCCTGTTAAGAAAATGGAATGAATTTGCAGTAATCAAACTAAAAGTGATGCTGCAAATTATTCCACAAACCATATGCAGCCAAATATTTCATGGGCAGACAATGAATGTATCTTGACTTCATATCATCAGTTAATAGTCACAAACCCAGAAATCATAGAAACAGTTACTAAACTTAAAATTTTCTTGCTTAAGTTTTTCTGGTTAGGCAGACATCTTGCCCAAGTTAAACTTAAATACTTTACCAACAGAAATGATAAGAAATATGGTTTTCAGATAGATATAATAAGAATGACACAAATTCAGCACAAAGGCTGAATCCAACTCTCCAGCATTTCCTGGTAATTTCTTATCAGAAGAGCAGAAGGTATAAGATACCTTGTCCTAAATTAAGCATGTTTTTATAAGAAAATATCACTATGCATTTCATTAATTTACTCCAAAATTAGTCAATGGAAAACTGAAATCTGTTGGTTCCTACGCTAAAGCTATTTTGTTGTTATTTCTTTCAGGTTTGGTTTTGGTTTAGTTTTAGTGTTTGGAACTGGCAGTGCTTTAGCAGTGCTGCAGGCAATGCTGGTTGGCAGGAATTTAGGATACTTAGGATTGTGCTGCAGTGCTCAGGGACCAAGTCTGGGGCTGAGCATGTGCTCCAGCACTTGGGGCCATGTTCCTGACCCTCATTCTGAATTCTGTCTTTTTCTCACTAATAAAATGTGTCCTGTTTATTAGCTAGGGCAATGAGGTGTGGATTTTCCAAATCTCAAGCACACTTGAGAGAAACTTCAGAAATAAAAACCCTTGGAATTTTTCCAGTTTCTGGGACTTGTCCAGAGGTGAATGTTCTTGTTTCAACCTTAAACCACAAATTCCTCATAATCTAATACTAGAAGACAAGATACTGAAATAGGACTTTTCTTACCTGCGGTTCCACTATGGTATACAAGGATGGACATGGGATTTAGGGCAATTTGCACCGTTGGTTCTCAAATATGGCTACACCTTTCATCAGAACGTGGTCTCTTGTTTCACTGTTTCTTCTCTCTCTTCCATTTGTGAACTAAAATAGTTTGTATCAATTGACATTATTCTGTAAAAGTACCACTCAGAAGTGTCAAATAATTCGTGTAAGAAATAGTTCCCAATATTTTTTATCTATCTTATCTGCTTGGCAAATAGATCACTCCTATAGTTCTTCCACTGCCAAGTCAGGGTATTCATACCCCATTATCACCTAATTGTTGAGAATCTCACCTGACTGAGATGTATGAGGGAATCCCAAGCAATAATAAAACATAAAGCAGGAAGAACTCACTTTTTATCTTTCATTTAGCTCACCCACTAGAACCGACTTCCTTGGTTTTGTCTACCAGTGACAAGTTTGGGGCCTAGCATTTTATTAAAAAGTAAACAGCTTTTTATTCTATTCCAGTAAATTGAGTGGAATAATGATATAAATATAAAGTAATTTAATGATACTATTAATTAAAAGTCAAAGTGATGCATTCTGAGAAGGAGAAGCTCAAACTGTCTCTCTTTTGGAGACTATGATGTGATTCAGATGGTAATCCAAGGAGACATTAGACACAAGCAGAGCATAGAAATATTATATCATTGGCTAATTATGGTAAAGAGGCAACTTGTGTGTGTGTGTGTGTGTATGTGTGTGTGTGTGTGTGGTTTTTGGGTCACACATGGCAGTGCTCAGGGGTTATTCCTGGCTCCAGGCTCAGAAAATGCTCCTGGCAGGCACAGGGGACCATATGGGACGCCGGAATTCAAACTGATGACCTCCTGCATGAAAGGCAAACGCCTTACCTCCATGCTATCTCTCCGGCCCCAAAGAGGCAACTTTTAACATTCAAATAGATCTTGAAATTTTGAAAACTATTACTATAGTAATGACAAACTACCTTATATTTATCATTTTATTAACATTATGCATTTATTAAAAATATTTTTATTTTTAAATAAATTTTATATATTTATAAAATAATTTTTTCAATAAATTTGGTCTATTTAAGGGGACTTTCTATTTCCAAAAGCGAAATGTATATTAACTGTAAACTGGGCAGTGACTATTCTATTGGTCAAATATATTCTAGTCACCAGGAATACAATGGATACATACAATGGATAGCAGTGTGAAACTAAACTGTTTTTACATGGCCTATTATATGGATTAGAAAGATGATATCACAGAAAAATGTTGAAAAAAGCTTAATTCCAAACAATTTTCTCAACGTACAGCTTTTTTTTCTTCATTCTTTTGTTTTGCTTTTTTGGTTTCTATTGTGCTGTGAAACTGTCTTTGGGTATGACTAATAGCCCTGTTAAATAACCCTCTCATGAAATGGTTTTAGTTTTATCAAAGGAATGGTCTAAACCAACATATAAAGCAATTGAGATACCTCTTCATTTAAAAAAATCTAATAAAATGTTTAAGGATGAAATTAGTTTATTATAAAAAATACTTTGATCCAAAATATAAAATTTTATTAGATAGGTTTAAGTCATTTGAAGACAATTTATTTAGGTTCTTATAATCCCAAATAAAACAGTTCCTTTTTCTCAAGTGATTGTGTTTTAAAATGTCTGTTTCATTGACTATTCATAAATGCCTACATTTCAGGCTGGTCCTTCAGGGGATTAAATTACCTGCCTGGTATTATTCACTTTATGTAGTATATAAATTTTTGTGCAAATCATGTGTCACTTGGGAATGTAGGAATAACTATTAAATAGAATTTAGTAAATAGCAGCCTGACTCTCAGGAAGAGATAATATGTTTAGGTGTGTGGTTTACTCACGAGAAATGTTTCCTCTCTAGATAAACTATCCCAACACTGGAAAATGCACATTATTTATCTGAAATATTGCAAACACACTTAGAGAATAAAGTTGAATACATGGATAAATGGTAGAATATGCAATGCTTTTTATTAGTCAGCTAAAAGATATTATACTTGCAGATCAATCAGTAGTGTTCCTGTGTCATTAATAACGTTATTTTATTTTATCTGTAATTTATTTGACTAGAAGCAATTACCAATTTAGTGTTAAGCAAGTAACATAACAGAAGCACTACTCAAGTTTCCTCAGCCTAGAAAGTCCATGACCAAAGTTTGATAAAAATGTTGTGAGATTCTGAAAAACCTTCAAAGAGTTGATGGATCATTTAAAAACTAACATGAAAGCAAGAAGGAACTAAACGCAGGGGCAGCCAAAGCCCATGCTGCCTTTTAGTCCTAATCCTCCAGGAGAGGAATGAAATTTGATAGATAGAAATCTGCACAGTCATATAGTCATATAGATTTTTTTGATAGTTTTAGTCAATGCATGCATAAATAACTCCCTTTTAGATACAAACAGAGAAAATGTAATCTAGAATGTTTGCTTACAAAGTCCACAGCAGCATGATTTCCTAGGGATTAATTATCTAATATAAACCATAAAATTAGATATGAAACCCTGTGTCCAAAATAGCAACTAGTGCCTTTCATCAATTTTTAAAAACAAACAAAACAAAAAAACACCTCAAATATTATAACATTTTCCTAAGAGCAGCTTCCATCATTTTACTCTCCCCAATCCAAGGAAACAAAATCTAACTTGCAAATAGTAATAGTTCCCAAGACCAACCCAATTAAACATATGGCCAAACAACATCCACATAAATAAGAAAGGCCATCGTCCTTTCCTGGTCGGAAAATCAGGGCACGAAAATTAGAGGCTGTGTTGTTGATTTAAGTCATTATGTTCTTCCTTCTGGGGATGAATTTTCATTTCAGTTTCTCTTGCTTGGGTCGTTGAAATTCTTAGAGGCAAAAGGAACTCAAAGCAAAATTACTCTCAAATTCAAGTTTATTACAGTTTTGCAAAAAAAGAAAAAGCCATATAACTGGTTAATGATGATGTCAGTTATTTGCCGCTAAATGAACTGTGAAAAAGAACAATACCATACACCCCAAGCTGACTTATGCTTTGAACTTTGCCTTTGGTTTGGACCCTGGTGCAAGAGACTGACGGGTAGCAAAAAATGAGAGGTTTATTTAGCGCCTGGGAGAAGCTTCTAAAAGAGCTTAAGTCCTCATTCCTTCTAACAACTTAACAGCTGTGCAGTTTCTTACAAAATATGTTTTATCGTTTCAAGAAATGCTGTTAACCTCGCAGTTTTAAAACTGAATGAACAAGGCCTCTTGGACAAATTGAAAAACAAATGGTGGTACGACAAAGGAGAATGTGGCAGCGGGGGCGGTGACTCCAAGGTCAGCCTCAATGTCACCAAAAGCGGGTAAACAGTGTGTCGAGTAATAGGTGCATCTGCTGGGAGACTCAGATTTGGGACCTCCGGAGGCCTCCGGAAATGCTAGTCATGTCCCTTTGCAAAATGAAGTATGCAATTACTGTCAAGGCAAAAATATTTGCGACCACCATCCATTGGAGACACACCTAATTAAAGTAGTCACTGCAGAGCTCTAGCTTGGAAGGGGCGGTGGGACAGGCACCTTGGTCCCTGACCTTAGTTGGAAAAGCAGGAAGGCAACTAGTTTCAGGAAGAGTGACTTAGTAAAGAGAGAAGGAAGAGCAGAGAGTGTCAGTCATGATTGCTTAGCCATGGTGTTGTCAGAAGTAGGGAATGTTCTCTAGAGGAACAATGAAAACAAAAAAAGCCTGCTGCTTTAACCTCCTTTCTCTGCCTACACCTCTCAGGCCTCAGAAATAATGGTGGTCATCACTAAATCCAGCCCTTGAAGCAATATATATATATATATAATATTTTATACATATATTGGTTTTTGGTCACACCTGGCAGTGCTCAAGGGTTACGCCTGGCTCTGCGCTCAGAAATTGCTCCTGGCAGGCTCGGGGGACCATATGGGATGCCGGGATTTGAACCACCATCCTTGTGCATGCAAGGCAAACGCCTTACCTCCCTGCTATCTCTCCAGCCCCAAGGAGCAATATTTTTATTGCTAAATATTGTCCAAAGAAAGACAGATGCAGCTAACAGAAATTAGTCATCATCCCCTGAATTTTTCCTCACTGGGAAGACTCAAAGAAAACAGACCAGAGATGGAAGTATTGTGACAAAATAGTCTTTTCTTACATATAGTAGTGGTAGGAGAAAGGGTTAAGAATATAAAGGCATTTACACTTGTCTTTGGGAATTGGCTGCCATACCCAACAGTGTTCAGGTTCTCCTGGCTCTGTGTGCTGGGATCTTTCCCAGGTTTAGCATACAAGGTACATGCCTTAACCTTGTGTTCTCTCTCTCTCTCTCTCTCTCTCTCTCTCTCTCTCTCTCTCTCTCTCTCTCTCTCTCTCTCTCTCTCTCTCTTTCTCTCTCTGTCTCTCTCTTTCTCTGTCTTTCTCTCTTTCTCTCTCTCCATCTTTCTGTCTCTCTGTGTCCCTCTCTCTCTGTGTCTCTATCTCCTCTCTCTCAAATATGTTTTCTTAAATACTATTAAGGAAAGGACTGTTACTTAAAGACTTATAACTCTTTATATTTGGGAGCCCTAATTAGCTACCAATGATGATCCAGTTTTCTGGATCACTCCATTACAGAATTGAGGCACCCCTGTGGCAGGGACAATCTCAGCAGAAGCCGGAAGCTGCCCTTTCCTGAGAAAACCCACTTCTCACTGGATAAGACCCACAAGTCAGTGAACAGCCTGCAACTGTTCAGACTGAAACCTGTGCCACTTTTTATTAGTATATTTCAATTTTTTTTTTTTTGGTTTTTGGGCCACACCCGGTTGACGCTCAGGGGTTACTCCTGGCTATGTGCTCAGAAATCGCCCCTGGCTTGGGGGGGACCATATGGGACGCCGGGGGATCGAACCACGGTCCTTCCTTGGCTAGCGCTTGCAAGGCAGACACCTTACCTCCAGCGCCACCTACCCGGCCCCGTATATTTTAATTTATAATGTGGAGAAAATAATATTCTTTAAATTATATATGTACTGGGACCAGAGAGATAGAACAGGGGAAAAAGTACGTACCATGCAGCAAGTTGATTACAGTTTAATCCCTTAGACTGTCTGGGCACTCCAGAAATGCCAGGAATGAGCCCTGAACACAGACAGATGTTACCCCAACCGCCAAAATTAAAAAATGTATAAATATGTGTATATATACTATTCAAGTTCACACTAAGGTTTACTATTTTTCTCATGTGTTAGAATGTGAGTAAGAGAGCTGGAGCAATAGCACAGTGAGTATATTTGACTTGCATCCCATACAGTCCCTTGAATGCTGCAAGGTATAATTCTTGAGTAAAGAGCGCATAGTAACCCCTGATCACTGCCAGGTGTGGCCCCCAAGCCAAACAAGAACAAATGAGTGAAGAAAAACATTTTATTTCATTAGAAAAAAATGTATTGCAATAATCTAATTTTATTATGAATATTAAAAAGCATACAATAAATTTTTTCTCAAAATCAATAATGAGATCAGACTTTAGTGTATATCCCTTTTCTAGAGATAATAACCAAGCTGAAGGATAAATGTAAACAATTGACAATTAGCTAAAGTCTTTTATTAAAGGAATTAGGATTTTAATAGGGTTAGCATTGACACATTATTGGGTACATAATGACTTTTTGTTGTCTGACATTATTATAAGAATTTAATATAGTAATTCTAAAAAAAAACCATACTGCTTATTATGAGGCCTATTACTTTCAACCAAATATGAATCACAAAGTGATCATTATAAAATATCGTTTCAAGTCTTAAGTAATTTTTCTAAAAATATTGTGGAAAGTTAATAATTTTCCCAGATGAAACTACAGTATACCCTATTTTCCCTCAGGAATTATTTTATTCTGAAAAATCAGCCCTTCTTGGTCAGACCTGGGTGTAAGGGAATAGGTGAGTCCAGTTTGAGGATTAGAAACTCAATGTTCGGGATATGCAGTAAGAAGTGATGTTTGTATTACCCTGAGCCAGATCAGACCAGAATTCATTTCCAGCTAGGTCTTGTTTGATATTCAGTGACTGGGCCAGACTGCTCACCTGCTCATGCATGCCATCTTTCTCAGAAAAGTCTGTTATGGTTCTGGTTTAGAAGCAGCTGAAGTTTCCCAGCTAAGGAACCCACAGGTCTGGATATGTAACCATCATGCCCGAAATAGGTCCGAGGAGGATAAAGTTGTATGACATGACCCTCACCCAACACTGTCTTCAAACTCAGATTTTAGTATAAACTGATAAATCATGCACATGCTAAGTTATAATCCCTCCCCAATAAGTTATAGGATAATTCTAGGGCAAATGTATCTTCTTTCTTATATTGAGCAATTCACATAAAAAAATTTATATTGATACAATAATTAAGTTGTACTCTTAAATCAAATCAACAAAAAATATTTTTGAAAGTTTTTCATAAATATAAGTTCCCCTAAAGGAGAGGTCATTTAAACTGTTAAGCAGAAACCAGGGAGCCAGAAGCTCCTTTACCTAGGTTTTTTTCTTGTGTTATTGTAAATATACCAGCTGGGCACTTGGATTATTGCAAATATTGATTCAGCTGCTTCCTAGCTATGTGACTAGATGTAACTTCTCTGTCCCTTGTTTTCCTGTTTGTTTGTAAAATGCAAGTAATAGTAAGTAGAGGAAAAATATTTTTAACAGTGCCTTGTACATAGTAAGTACACAGTCAATTACTATCACATTATTAATGCATTACTCTCCTGTATAAAAAGGTTTGCAAGCTAATTTAGGATCCAAATAAATATAAATATATTCTGTGTCTGCAAATACATACCCAACAATCCTAGAAATGAGGAACTAGAAGATGGAACCAGACAAAATGGCATAGAATTGTTTTAAAGACAAAAACAAGGGTCAGAGATATAGTACAGTGATAGGGCTTTTGCCTTGCATGCAGCCAACCCAGGACGGATAGTAGTTTGATTCTCAGCATCCCATATTGTCCCCTGAACCTGCCAGGAGCTATTTCTGAGAGCAAAGCCAGGAGTAACCCGAGTGTTGTTGGGTGTGACCCATAAAACCACCCATAAAACCAAAAGAAATAAATTTCTAAGTCTCTCTGAATGTTGCAAAAGTGAAATGCAATGCAAAGCAATCACCAGAAAAGCAGTGAGCACTAAGGATTCCAGAAATTAGTTTTTTCCCTGCTCCTTGACTATACACAGAGGTTAATGCGGAAATGAAACCAGGAAGATACCTCAGCTTCCTTTAGAGTTGTTGGGTGAGAGCTGGCTTGTTACACTCCAGAAATGCTGGTTGTTCCCAGCATCTTGTTTGTTTTATATTTATATAAAACAATATATTTGTTTTTAAAAAAAAAAGTTCATAGCAAAAAGTATAGAAAGCAATCTATGTATGTGTTAGTAAGAATTCATAGTTTCCTAGAGTCACTTAAGTTTTTACTTGGAGCATAGGAATATATGGCAGACTCAAGACAAGTGAAAATTGCTTTTGGTGCTACTAGTTAAGAACTTAATTTTAGAAAGGAAAATATGAGCCTGACTTTGGGCTTTAGTGATTTACCCAACTTTCCTCTGCACAAAGTGACCATTCTCAGCAGTACTTGGACAATCTTCCTTTCCCCCTTTGACCCAGGAAGTGTATTTAGGGAGTCAGAGTGATTAGTGGACACCATGGATAGACTTAAAGCAGGAGATTCCAGCTCTGGGAGCTGAGTCAGGAAGGCAGCAAGCAGTGATCCCGTCTCCTCTAGCTCTGCCTTCAAATGTCCATCCACCACCAACAACAACTGTGGTTAATTATGATGGGGAACAGGGGGTGGCTTTTACCTTTTGGCTTTTTGCTTTATAAAACGTCCCATTTTCATGGTAGCAAAATTGTAAGCAACCCAACTCAGGCCAATAGTTTTGGATTCACAGTAATTGCATACACTTTCTTTCCAAACCTCCCGAGCAGTATGCGCCTGTTACCTAAAGCGATGGAGCAGGCCCCAGCTTTATGTCGGATTCGAATCCTGGGCCTACCTACGGTATGAGACATAGCACCTGCTGTGGCCTCTGCTCTGTCACTTTGCCATGCGATTCTAATGTAGTTTGACTTGAATAACATAAAATAACATATATAATGTTATTTATGTTATTTTCCACGTGAAGAACTCCTGTAAACCTTGCCGTTTTGAAACTCAGTGAGGCAGGCGTCTTAGACAAGCTGAAAAACAAATGGTGGTACGATAAAGGTGAATGTGGACCCAAGGACTCTGGAAGCAAGGTCAGTCGCTGCAGTTCGGGCCTCCCCCTCTTGCGTTCACAGAGCACTTAAATGGGAGCAAATGTCTGAAGTATATGGCAGCGTAGAGACCTAGCATTTCGCCATACTCTGTCTACTGGGAAGCTCATTCATAAATGTCAGCCACAGGGTCTGCCTTTCCAGAAACTTGCAACCTGCTTCCCACTATTATCAAGAATTTTTAAATGAATATATGCTATTAACTGAAAAATAGGTAAAATACTAAAATTCCCAGTATTATTTTCAAACTCACGTACCACTAACCAAAGTAGTATTTTAATCAAATAAGGTTTTGTTTACTTTGGAGGTAAAAAAAAATGTGAAAACTATTACTCTAACAGCTGAGATATCCTCAGACAGAGAATTTAATAGTAATTTCCAAAAAAAAAATATATTTTAAATAGTATAAAATGGTACTCAGAAGGTCAGACTTGTATCAGTATAATTACCAATCATTCCACTTTAGAAAATATATTTCTTTGCTGACAGATAAAGTAAAAACTCTAGTTCTCTAACTTTAAAACTATTATAATAAATCATGTTTATGAGTAATATTCTTAAATTCTAAGATTCATCATTCCTTTTTTTTTTTTTAGAGCAAATACAGGAAACCATAGACCTGGTTCTGTTTGATAAAAGATAAAATAAAACTTTCAGTTTTATTTTAAAGAAAAAAAGAAACAATTTATCAGTGTAGAATCTGCGTGAATAAATAGAAAACAAAAAGAGGTCCTAAAAGCCATGTTTGAAGATCCTTGGCATCTTTAGTCTAATACATAAAACAAATGTCTGGTTCACAAGTCTCTGAGTTTGCGAGAGAAAAGATGTTGATGGGCCCCTGGTCAGGAATGAGGCTCATGGTTTGATCATATCTTTTCTGCCTTTGAACCACAGTGGAATGTAACAACTTAGCTAAATAATGAAATAATTATTTCAAATTCTCTGGTAAAGTCAAAAAGCCTAAAACTTAATGAGCGATCAGTTTTTAAATGGCCTCAACCCTAAATTGTGTCAGTTGATTGTCCTGACTAAATGACACAGTACACACCAGTACACCTTTACTTTACTATTAGACATTAAAACAAAAAAACTAATTAAATGTCTGAATCATATTTTACACAAAACAGATGACTGGGAGGCTATAGGGCCTACTTCATGTAGTCTACCCAAAATAACACTTCAAATAATGTTATATGATATAAAGATTATATATAAAGTTATGAAAAATTCTAAAACCTTAGAATTATTTAAATATCTTCTTATCATTTGAACATGTCCTTTATTTTTAGAAAAAATAAATATTAAATCTCTGAAAAATTACAGATTCAGAATATTGTCTGACATTTTTAAGTAGGAATTAAATATTTTAAGTTAGTAGATAATTGTAAATTTGTCCCTGACAAATAGTAATTTGTATATTTTCAAGTTAAGTTTAAAAACGTCATCTAAATATGACATAATTGTTCCTAAATAGCCTATAACATATATGTGTGACACTTATCAGATCCAAATGTATAAGTTGAGAAAAAAGAGATGTCTGTTCAGCACATTATTTGCTTATATTTGATAAAGCAATGATGAACAAAATGGGAGGCATTAGTTTAAAGACCTTTTGTTTCTTAAGTAGAGAATGTGATGTCATATTTATTCAGGAGAAGCCTAAATATTAAAAGTTTCCATGAAAGGGAGACATAATGTCACTGGGCTTTAAACTTGTCATTTTCAACGTAAACAAAAGTAATTCTAGTTCTCACATCCAGTGTAAATCTATAATGCTTCTATATGGCTAAAAATAATGGTTTTTATTACACTTAGAAATGATGAAATGTTTCAGATTTGATGGAACAATTTATTATTAATGTCCTAAATTCACTTTTCCCGAGAGCTCCCAAGCTTAAGTTTAAGTCTATATATCTTACAAGAGTTATATTTGTATATAATTTGAAGTTAAATGAAACGTTTACTGTTAATGAGCTGTTTAGATCATGTGTGTTCTTTTACCTCTGGATGTGCCATTTCCACAGTTAACTCACCTGTCTCTCTCCCCCCACCAGGACAAGACGAGTGCCTTGAGTCTGAGCAATGTGGCGGGCGTCTTCTACATTCTGGTTGGCGGCCTGGGCTTGGCCATGCTGGTGGCTCTGATAGAGTTCTGTTACAAGTCCAGGGCAGAAGCCAAGAGAATGAAGGTGGCAAAGAGTGCACAGACTTTTAACCCAACTTCCTCGCAGAATACCCAGAATTTAGCAACCTATAGAGAAGGTTACAACGTATATGGAACCGAAAGTATTAAGATTTAGGGGTAGGACTTAGGGTGACTACAGTGAGTGGGTGCCTCGTCCTTGTCCTCCAGTGTTGTGAGCTGTGTCTGTCAGTGCTTGCTTCTGATTAGAGCTTCTCATTTTGAAACCTTAGTGCACAGTGGTTTGGTTTTCTTTGGCTGCAGATGTCCTGTTCGAAACTTTATGTTGCCAATAGATATCTGCATTGGAAGCGTCAGAAAGACAAAAGCAGATCTCTTAGAAATGCTCTAAAAATTATTTCAATACTATAAATTTGGGAGAAATTGGCCTTTAGATCTGGGTTTTCAAGTCCACAAATCAGATGAATTTTCTCTAGAATGATGCAATTTTAGGATAAGACCCAACAAAACAAGCATAGTGATCAAAGCCTAGATAGTTGCCTGTTTGGGGATAAGGTTATATTGTTTCCTGAGAAACAATAAATGCAATAGTTCTGGGGCCATTGTAAGCATTTACCAAATTATAGCTTTCTTTTATCATTATTTTCTTCTTGCCATCATTTTTGCTTGTCTGACATAGTCCTTGAGCCAGACCTTAAGTCACACCTCAAGGAGTGATTGATAGAATACTGATGACAATTTTTAGCTATGAGATGAAGCTTCACTCTTATGTTCATTATGGCAAATCGTGATTCATTGTTGGCAGGTTAAAATTGTCTCCTTCAGAGATGTCAACAATATGTTTTTTTTTCAGAAAGATTCGGTCAACGATAAAAATCGCAGTGAGATTTTATGGTCTCCTCCAATTCTCCCATTTCAATTTTTTTAATGTAAGACCAATCAGCCTCACTTACTCACTTCCTCTTGTTGTACACAAAAGGAAAGTCAGCACTGAATGAGACAGAAATGACAGGCTTGTTTTTTAAGAATCTGAATGTTCATTATTTTTCCCCTAATGGTAGAAAGTGGTTTTAAAATAAGTCTGAGAACATCTGTGATTGCTTTTCCTAAATTCAGGTCTCTCTTGAAAACTCATTTTCTAAAATTCTTTATAGTAGTCATCTGAGAGACTGCTTGTTCTGAGGAGAATGGTAAGCAAAACTTTGAAAAAGTGGTTCATGCTGGAGAGTTCATACAATAGATAGTGCACTATACACAACTCTCCTGAGTTCAGTCCCTGATATCTCATTTGGTCCCATGATCCTCCCAGGAATTATCCCTGAGCATAGTAAGCACAGTTGGGTATGGCCCAAGGGGGAAAAAAAAAGGATAAGAGCTTCCTCTAAAGTTATGCTGGAAATGTGCTTGATTTTGATATTTATTAATTAGATAAAATCCACTGAGGGAGTTTCTTGCAATAAAAACAGTCTTCCCTTTTCATCAGATTTAATTGTTTTTATCCATGAGCTAGAAATTAATAACCAACTATAACTTACACATAGATGTAGAAAAGAATTAAAAACAAACTCTTCTCTTTACTAAGTTTCAAAGATTTAGATGATGTCTTCTAAAAGCAAAAAGTAAAAGGATGTCAATATTTCTTGGACATTCATTCATAGGAATGAATTTATCTTAATCAAAGATTATATATTATTATATATTATATAATACATTACATATATAACTTAGTTAAAGTTTAATACATTACATATATAACTTAATTAAAGTTATACAATTCAGGAACAATTTTCCCAAACTAGGAAAACAGTAATTAACAAATTATTCCAACTCAGTTATTTGGACTTCATTCTAAAATAATTTTATGAGATATTTTTTTAGCCAGTTCATTAAGATTCCATTTTCTTTGGCATAGGAAAGCCATTCTGCCATCAGCAAGGACTAAGGCATAAGATAAAGAAAAAATAATTAGGAACGCTCCAGAAAGAAATGATGGCAACTTATTTCAAAGTTATAGGAAGCTGTTTAAAACAAAATGCCAAATTTCCATGTAATAACCTATTCAAGCCAACTTGGCATTACAGTTATCACATGAATTGCCTTTTAAAATGGAGCTGACTTTTTAAAGATAATAAATTTTAAATAAAGATAAAACATCACATCATACAACATTGAAAACATATGGCACTCAAGGGAGATAAAGTGATCTTCACCTATATATAAGAATTGAGTGTAAGCTGTTTTTAATTTATATTTATATTATATACTTAGCTACAACAATCCAGAGACCCAGGCTATGTAGATTTATAAGAGCATTTTCCAAGTTTGAACAACCTCATTATGTTAATATCAAGATGAATAGAAATAATTTGATAGATGCAGGAGATGTAAACATAGGAAATAAAAACGTTGAGAACTAAGAATGCCTTAAATGATTCAAAAAGGAAATAGGTAGTTTTCCAAAGATTTATTTACTGGCAAACTGTTGAATTGATCTTTACTTGGACAAACATACAGACTTCACTGCTTTGGGTGTTTTTATTTCCTCACTAAAGCAATATGGAACAAATAAAACAAAAGTAAATTTATGGCAAAATCTGTCCCAAAAAATTATAATGCCTTTACAAATTGCATTGTAATATTTGTTCCTCAAAAAAATATTTAAAATAATTGCTTAAAATAACATATTTAAAGAGAACCCGAAGTAATATGGCCTGGGTTTGCTTTATTTTAATGTTGAATTCCTATAAATAGTGTATCTTGACTTCTCATGAATATATTAATTTTTTACACTGTTTACTAAGTAGAACACTGTTGATGGCCTACTTTTAACATTGATCTGTCAAGAGCAATTTAACTTCAATTTTCTGAATTTATTAGGGTAAATTTATCTTTATGATTCTCTTTTACAACAGCTTTAACCTAACTGTTAATTTTACTATTTAATAAACACATATTTTAATAATTAAGTTTCAGCACATAATAAATACCAAGGATGGGTTTTCTTCCAATATTATAAAAACTTAAAATTATAACAGGGAATTAAGATGCGCTGTAAGTTATAAGAAAATCATGATCAAAACATAACAATTCAATGAATTTCTTATTTATATTCATATTAAGATTCCGCTACTAGAACTAATTTCAATACATCGACTGAATATTAAATGAGGTTTACAAAGAGAAGATTTCCCTATTTCCTGCTGCCTAGTAAGAGAGAGAATAGAAACTTACTGAGGCTCTGAGAGGAACGCCACAGCTCAGCTGGGAGCAGACCCAGTGATAACCCTGCCTTCTTTCCCCTGTGCTTACACTGCCTGAGCACTTACAGCCCCTAGAAAGAGCCTCATCTTCTGTGGTAGGCACAGAAGGAACTGTATGTCACTAACTGTGCTGTTCTGGGTCATGTCTATAACTGGTGTGAATGAGTGAAATGTCTGTGGTAGATAGATATATGTGTTGGGAAACAGGAAATCTGTCCTAAAACAATCTCTCTTCCCTGAGCTCGTTTAGACCAGGCCCCATCTTTGCAGAGGGTCATCCCGGCACCCTAGAGATGTCTTCCCCTAACCCAGCCAAACTTGGTGAGGAATGGTGTTAGCCAAGGAACCATTAAGCTGCCTCTGCCAGTGCTGAGGCCTAAAGGGCAACAGTACTCTCTGTGCCCTGCCCAGATTCGTTTCACCCAACCTCTTAATGATCCCAAGATGGTTTTGTTGAACCAGGTAGGCAGGCTCACAAGTCGTGGGGACAGAGCCAGCCACTCTGTGTAGTGGAATCATTCTTTCTCCTGGATAAGCAGCTTTCAGATGACCCAAAGAGATATGGGGCCAAAAAATGCAGATGTCTAGTCATTGATATTTTGGTGTCTGTTGTGGTGGTGCGTGGCTGAGCCAGCAGAGCCCCTGTAACGCTTCCACCTTCTCTCTGTCTCCTTCCCTGCCTCCCAGCTGACCTTCTCTGAAGCCATAAGAAACAAAGCGAGATTGTCCATCACGGGGAGCGTGGGGGAAAACGGCCGCGTCTTGACACCCGACTGCCCGAAGGCTGTTCACGCCGGGACTGCCATCAGACAAAGTTCGGGACTGGCTGTCATTGCATCGGACCTCCCGTAAAAACCAAAAACATAATCGAGTGCCTTAATCACACTGCAGCGGTGACTGAAGGAAGTCCAGCCCGGGGGGCTGCAGGCCACAAGCCCCACCCGAGCAGCAGAGCCAGCCTGGCTCAGAGCTGGAGGCCACGGAATGCGCCTGGCAGCAGCAGCAGCGGCAGCAGCAACGTGTGCATGAGCTCAGCTCGGAAACCCAAACTCAGATTTTCTATCAGGAAAACTCACAATCTGGGGTTGTTTTCTTTTTCTTTTCTTTTTCCTTTTTAGTTTCTGGGGGGTGGGGGAGGTGGGATCTGGGGTGGGTGTATTAACAGCCACAAATTTCACTCGAGTGGACTTAAAAAAACTAATCGGATTTTGCAAGCTAGTGCATCAAACCCGTGAAGTTCTTGCTCAGAAAAGAAATAAAATAAAATAAAATAAAATAAAAGCCTTTTTGTCTTCACCGCAGGGGACAAACTAGTTCTAGAAGTCAGTGAACATGCTAACCTTTGTCTTCAGAACACGTGTCGATTCCGTGGAAGGCTATCCAGCTGAGACAACGAATCACCGAACTGTGAGAAAACAATAAACATGTAAATTCTGTGAAAAAAAAAATTTAAAGGAAGTATTTACACTTACTTTGGAGAAAACAAATACTGAGACATGCTTGCTTTTTAACGGACATAAAAATCAGTAGAAGACAACACAGTTCTTTTTTCTAACCATCTTAGGGAGCAATACATTGCAATAATTGATATAAATGCCACCACTGTAATAAATGGTAGGGACTTTTTTTTATAAAGGTTGTTGGTCATCTTCGTTTGCTGTAACCTCCACAGATTGCATTTGTCTCACTACCAGGAACGAAAACAAACGAAGACAGTTCTAACATAAAACCATAAGTCCGCGATGTAGAATCAAAAAAGACTACGGGTCACTCATGCTATTGATATTATTTATAATCTTGTTCTGTGTACAAAATTGTGGTTTTTGTACCCACCAAAAAAGAATAAAACGACAGATGTTCTTACAATATCTACACAGCTTAGAGTTCTTTCTTATGCTAAAAGTTCTTTGAGAAATTTATGAGATTGTAGGAGGGACTGTAGATTGTAGACGAAATGTAGTCAACCCTAATTATTTTTGGATACTGAACTGCCCACTTTTACAATGCTCGTCCTGTTAAAGGTTGGTTGATTGAAGAAGGAATGTTTGACTCGGGATGAATGACTGTCACTCGCAGCATTTCTTGTAACAGTGTGTTGACATTTTCCTTGACTGAATTTCTTCATAACATAATGTGTCTCTTGAGCTTCTCCACTCTCAGCTTTCCCATGTAAACCATGTGAAGGAACTAAGAATAGTTTTGGGATGGATGAATGTATTCTCATTTTCAACTAGAAATGTTGAAAAAAAAAGTCGATGTATGTTTATTTATAAAAAAATATATATCAGGTGTTACATCTGGATTAAATAAACGTGGCTTAAATGACTTGGTTCATTTGAAGCAACAGCTAGTGCTGTGATGCTGATAAGCATCCTGTACTTAGAGATCTTCGGAGAAAGCACAAGTTAGGATGACTTTGAATCGCTGACCTTGGAGAATAAGTTGTGTTTTTGAAGGTGGAGAAATTGTTAAGATGTGAGCAGTGCCCCCAAGTTATGGCCCTGCATGCCACTGGCTTCAGTGAGGAATGTGTGGATCTAAATGGTCTGGAAAGAGCACAGGGTAGGGTATGAATCATAGAAAATGGAGTCTCAAAAGGTGAAGGAATTACCTTGCTTCAGCTCTCAAAATTTTCATTACCCATTCTATCTGTGTCACAGAGAGAACAGTGTTTTAAAAGTGCAAAGGTGACCATGCACATGCGTACACACACACACACACACACACACACACACACACATCACACACACACAGTTCCCTCAGGAAAAACTTCAAACTTCATCAGCGTAAAAGAGTTTTCTAACCTGGCCCTTGCTTTTCTCCTCCAAGACTCTCTTCCCTATCCAATTGTTCTGCCCACAAATAAATCTCTTGAAAGCAGCAGGTGGAATCTGGCATTGTTTCTGTGACTCTTCCCATCATCCCTCAGTGTTCAAACCGTATTTTACTTACCCTGGAAGCCTTTCCATGTCTTTCCCTCTGCCCTGCCTATGAGATGGAGCCCAGTTCCCTGAGTGTTTCCTCCTGTCTTAGCACTCAACACTGCATTGTCATTGTCTGTAACTTCTAGACTGTAAGCTCCTGAGGGCAGGGATTGTGTCTCTCTTGTTCACAGCTGTACCCCCAGCACCCAGCACAGTGCCTGGCATATCATAGGTGCTTAATAAATATTTGTTGAATGAATGAATGGAGTTGAATTGATTTAAGTGATTAAGTGGAAGCACAGATAGTGCCCCCTATGAATGGTCTATAGAGAAGAGGAGTCAAAGTGAAGAATACTGAAGGCTGAGCAAGCTGAGTATGTTCTATACTTCATGGGAAACAGTAGGGATAATGAACTTTCTAATCACAAGGTATTTCGTGTCGTTGTACCTAGCTGCTGGATAAGTTGTTGAGCAAAAGATAATGTCATGAGGCTTTGATTTAGAATTTAGCCAAACTTCTATAGACGTTTGACTCTCAGAGTGGATTAGAGATTCAAACTTAGGGAGTGATATTTTTGTGGTTTTATTTCTATACGATTAACATATTATATCGTGAAATTTCTATAAAATAACTTTAGCAAAATAACTTTCTAAAATAACTTTGCTGAACTTTAAACTTTCTTTTTTTTTTGGTTTTTGGGCCACACCCGTTTGACGCTCAGGGGTTACTCCTGGCTATGTGCTCAGAAATCGCCCCTGGCATGGGGGGACCATATGGGACGCCGGGGGATCGAACCGCGGTCCTTCCTTGGCTAGCGCTTGCAAGGCAGACACCTTACCTCCAGCGCCACCTACCCGGCCCCGAACTTTAAACTTTCAATTTGCTAAACTTAAACTTTTAAATGTAACATTAGTACAAAAAGGATCTAGATACATATGAGTGTAGACACACTCAAACACACATGTCTAAGGAAATGCTAGAAGGCTAGGAAATCTGGTTTTATGACATATATGTTTAATTTTTTAAATTTCAATTCAAACATTTAGTTTCATTAAGTAAAGAATTTTAACAAGCAAGATCATCATCCAGTATAAAATTTCCTCAATCAGGTAAAGTCAATTTTGAAACCTCACCAGCTATGTAAACATATATATAGTGATCACACTAAAAAAGTATAAAGATGCCTCAGGAGAGCTACTTGGCCATATTCAGTCCTGTAACAACTAATGGAAAATGACTTTCTGTCCAGTGTCCTAGTGTAGCTGTATCTCAGATGAATGATCGATCCATTCCCCAGGGAAGAGCAGAGTTCGTGTTCAGTAGGTATTTGTTAAATGCACAAATACAACTTTACATTTAATTGCTATCACTAAAAACCATGGCTTAATGATTGTTCAGAAAACAAACTATCCTAATTTGCAGCGCCAATTAAGTGCTAACAGGAATCAGAGCTAAATAAAAAGTGATAACCAACAATTTTGTTTGTTTGTTTTGAAGCCACATCTGTTTGTTTTGAGGCCACATCTCATGACACTCAGAGGTTCCTCCTGGCTATGTGCTCAGAAATTGCTCTTGGCTTGGGAAACCATATGGGATACCAGGAGATAGAACCACGGTCTGTCCTAGGTCAGCTGCTTGCCAGGCAAACGCCCTACCACTGCGCCGCTGCTCCGGCCCTAGATAACTAGCAATTTCTGAAAAGATAAATAAAATCATGGGGTTTCATGTGCTTATACTTGTTACCAGGCATAAAAACTGCTTTTTCGTACATGTTCATAAAGATTTATAATTTTAAATAATCGAACAAACAGCACTGGTAAAACCAAACAAATGTTTGCGAAGGTCTGCTCAACTTACCATGCTCAACTTACCATGTTACATAAAATAAAAAGAAATTTATTTTCTAAACTGCTAGTACCTTTAGTCTCTTCAAAAGAGAACTAATATTTATTAAGATTTTGCTAACCTGTGAAAAGCAAAAGAAGAATTAGAAATTATATTCTGGGGCCGGCAAGGTGGCGCTAGAGGTAAGGTGTCTGCCTTGCAAGTGCTAGCCAAGGAAGGACCGCAATTCAATCCCCCGGTGTCCCATATGGTCCCCCAAGCCAGGGGCAATTTCTGAGTGCTTAGCCAGGAGTAACCCCTGAACATCAAATGGGTGTGGCCCGAAAAAAACAAAAAACAAAAAAAATTATATTCTAGGACCAGGAGCGATAGCACAGCAGGTAGGGCATTTTGATTGCATACAGCTGACCCCATATGTTCCCGAGCACTGCCAAAAATGACCCAAGTGCAGAGTAACCCCTGAGCACCATCAGGTGTGAACCCAAAAACAAGTAAAAATTATATTCTAACAATACAGCATGAAAATAATCTCTAGGGAGCCGGCGTGGTGTCGCTAGAGGTAAGGTGTCTGCCTTGCCAGCACTAGCCTAGGAGGGACCACGGTTCGATTCCCCAGCATTCCACATAGTCCCCCAAGCCAGGAGTGACTTCTTCGCGCACAGCCAGGAGTAACCCCTGAGCGTCACCAGGTGTGGCCGAAACAAAGAAAGAAAGAGAGAGACAGAGACAGAGAAAGAGAGAGAAAGAAAGAGAGAGAGAGAAAGAAGAAAGAAAGAAAGAAAGAAAGAAAGAAAGAAAGAAAGAAAGAAAGAAAGAAAGAAAGAAAGAAAGAAAGAAAGAAAGAAAGAAAGAAAGAAAGAAAGAGAGAGAAAGAGAGAAAGAGAGAGAGAGAAAGAAAGAAAGAAAGAAAGAAAGAGAGAGAGAGAGAAAGAGAGAGAGAGAGAAAGAAAGAAAGAAAGAAAGAAAGAAAGAAAGAAAGAAAGAAAGAAAGAAAGAAAGAAAGAAAGAAAGAAAGAAAGAAAGAGAGAAAGAGAGAGAAAGAAAGAGAAAGAGCGAAAGAGAAAGAAAGCGAAAGAGAAAGAAAGAGCGAAAAGAAAGGGAGAGAGAAAGAAAGAAAGAAAGAAAGAAAGAAAGAAAGAAAGAAAGAAAGAAAGAAAGAAAGAAAGAAAGAAAGAAAGAAAGAAAGAAAGAGAGAGAGAGAGAAAGAAAGAGAGAGAGAGAGAGAGAGAGAAAGAAAGAAAGAAAGAAAGAAAGAAAGAAAGAAAGAAAGAAAGAAAGAAAGAAAGAAAGAAAGAAAGAAAGAAAGAAAGAAAGAGAGAGAAAGAAAGAGAAAGAGCGAAAGAGAAAGAAAGCGAAAGAGAAAGAAAGCGAAAAGAAAGGGAGAGAGAAAGAGAAGAAAGGAAAGAAAGAAAGAAAGAAAGAAAGAAAGAAAGAAAGAAAGAAAGAAAGAAAGAAAGAAAGAAAGAAAGAAAGAAAGAAAGAAAGAAAGAAAGAAAGAAAGAGAGAGAGAGAGAAAGAAAGAGAGAGAGAGAGAGAGAAAGAAAGAAAGAAAGAAAGAAAGAAAGAAAGAAAGAAAGAAAGAAAGAAAGACAGAAAGACAGAAAGAAAGAAAGAAAGAAAGAAAGAAAGAAAGAAAGAAAGAAAGAAAGAAAGAAAGAAAGAAAGAAAGAAAGAAAGAAAGAAAGAAAGAAAGAAAGAAAGAAAGAAAGAAAGAAAGAAAGAAAGAAAGAAAAAATAATCTCTAGGAATTTTCATTGTTTTCTATTTTTCATATTCTTTTGAGAAGAGTAGACAGCAGAGTGAAAGAAGTAAAAAGGAGAAAAGGAAGGGCAAGAAAGGTAGGACAATAGGGTTTATCGGGGTGGTCATGGTCAATGAAAACATTCTGGGAACAGGAGCGTTGGTCATACTTTCCCATGATTCCGTGTAATGTTAAATCTGTTCTGCCACTCTTAGCTGCAGCCTCCAGTTTCAGTTCTCCAACATACCACAGCTGGTATTTATAGACAGATTAGAGGGATGAGAAAGAAGAAAGTAAATCCCACATTCGGGTTGATGCTAAATCAGAAATAATCTTAACAATGTGCCACCCCTCCCTCAGAAACGTGCAGAACCCAGCATTGGGACTTGTTCTTCCATACAGCAAAGATCACTCATTGCATTCTTCCTGGACCACAGCATGGTAAGTTCTGAGCAAACCTTCAGAATACAGAAGCTCCTACTTTTTAGCTACCAGTGCAGACTGCAGGGTCACCAACAGTGAAACAAAAACCCCAAACATTATTTGAATGGCATATACAATGAATGATTTAATTAAAAAAAAAAAAAAAGGAGGAGGTGACATCAATGAGAATTCTCTGACGGTGGTGATTTGTTATTGCCATACTGGGGCAAGCAGGGCTGCAGGTAAGTTCGGAGAAGTTATAGAAAAGGTCAGGCTAGAATAGCTGGGATGATTGTGTGGTGCTGGAATATTTTATACGTAAAATCTTGCCTTTATCAGTACTATAAATAAAGCTGAGTGAAAAGGGGTCAGAGAGCTTTCAGTCGTACGGTTCAACTCTAGGGCCTAGATTCTGATGCTGGGTTGCCAAAGCAATGGACGAGGGTATTTTTATTTTTTTGCCTCGCACACAACTAATCTGGGTTCAATCCCCACTACCCCATATGGTCAACAAAATCCCACCAGAAGTGACCCTGAGCACAGTATGGCCCTCCCCCAAACAAGCAGCAGTTGGGTGTGCTTGAAAAGGGCCCAGTGGAGGGGATGCCTAAGGTGAATGTAGGTGTGATAATGTAGTTCTTATGGTAAAATCTTGCATAAAACATTTTCTAGGTATTTATTAAATTAGGGATAGGGGTACAGATAGTAAAGTGAGCACTTGTCTTACATGCCTCTGTCTTGTTTCGATTTCCAACAATGCCATATGGTCTCCTGAGCACAATCTCAAGTGATCCCTGAGCACAAAGCCAAGAGTAAATCCTAAATGCAGCCAGCTATGACCCTACTGCCCCTTCCCAATGAAAGTAAAGGGCACAAGACTGGGCTAGCAACTCAGCATTGCTTTGAGAGACAAAGAATGTCTGTAGAACAGAGCAGAGCTTCTCTCTTCATACCTTGCTCCATTACTAATTCCCCAGCCCTCACTGATCAAGGTCATGGTTTCTCTTCCACACTTGATTACTTCAACCGTCAAAACATTACCACGTGAAATGATTTTCCAGAGAGGACAGGCAATTTCTTTCTACAGTAGAAGCATTTATTTCAGTTATAGAAAAATAACACTATTCAAGGTATTCAAGTCAAGATAACTAAGCAGAAATATCCTTTCTCCTTGTATGCCCATCCTCAAATAACACACACGGATTTAAGATATTTTCAAATTAAAAACAAATGCAGAATCAAGGTAGTATCATTCAATAAATGTATTAAAGCTACGTTATCAGCCCTGGAAATGAGAAGATACAAAGTGATCTCGTGCAGTGAGTCTTTTAGTTTAGAATCACCTTACTGTGGGCAAAGATCCTTCCAGAGCGAAGGCAAATCAAGACATACAAAAGAGATGGAAAATTAAAACTTTCTCAAGGGAGCAAAGACAAAATAAGCCATGATAAGAGGAGATAGATCAATTACTAATGGTGACTTCTCTGAAGCTCAGATTCAGGAATCATCATCCATACTAGTCTTCAGAATTGCTCTAGATTTGTGCGGACAGTGTGTGGTAAGTGCTTCCCTAATTCATAATTCACAACTATCATTAGCGCATTGTCATCATCTGATAGATGACATTCTACCCCTCCCCACTCCCACAAAGCTAGTGTTTGTTTTAAAAACCAAATAACCACTCTGGTCAGAGCTCCTGAACTATGGATGCCATTTTGATATTAGTATTATTTGTGTAGCTTTAGCCATGCACTCAAATATTTCAGTACATGGTTGAAATGAAGATTCCTGTCTCAACTAAGACAAAACTAAGACAATGAATTCAAAAAAGAAAGGGAACTAAAACTTAAAAATTGTACATTGCTTCAAAATGTTTACTTGCTAAAAGAACTGCTTTTCAAGGCAATCCATTTCAGACCAACCAACATTTCCAGCAATTTTCTGAATCATGTTACTGGAAACCTTGGAATAAAATACCACTACCTTTCACTACCTTCTTGATTATTTGCTACAACAGGTTTCCTAGTTGACATTTTTTGGCCATTCACATAACCCACATATAAATATGAGGTTTAATGTTCTGAAACTATGAAGCAAGTGGTGTAGACAGGGTAAGGTTCCCCATGTCAGCCGTTCTGACACTGGGAACTGTGGACTTCATGTGGGGGCTCATCTGTGCACTCCTGGGTGTACTAGATCTGGCCTCTATCCACTCGTTAACAACTCACCTGCTTCCCAGTTTGGACAATCAAAAATGTCTCCAGACATTAACCACTGTCTTCTGGGGGTTAAAAAACAATCACCCCCAGAAACATTGAGCAAGTTTTGCTATTTTGTGGGGGTTTTTTTGTTTGTTTATTTTTGTTTCAATTCTAGACATCGTTGTAAACTGAGTGCACAGGTTCCACAAGACTATAGTACTAATTTAAGCAGTACAGCAAGAGTTTGCTATACCATCTATGCTAGGGCACAGTTTTATGTAATAGGCTACTTATGTATACAGTTACTCACATTTAACTACCTTTCTCCTATGTAAAACACTGACATTACATTAGACAGAGACAGGGAGGAGGGAGCTCATCCAGCAGCCAGTTTGAAGATACATGGCTACAGCGAAAAGCTGGTGGTCTAAACACCTGTGCCAAAAGGAGGCTGCGGGAAGTCACTGCAGGTGCCCTTCCTTCTGGATCCGGAGTCTCTCTTTCTCCACCTGCAAGCGCTCCTTCTCGATCTGCAGCTTCTCAGACTCGAACTTGAGGAACTGGAGCCTGTCCTTCTCCAGCTGCAAGCGCTCCCGCTCCAGTTTCAACTTCTCGGCCTCCACGTCCTGCGGCTGAAGGAGCGATTTCTCACCGGGGCCAAGTTCAGAGTCTACAGGCGGCTTTTCGGTGGCAGCGAGCTGCAGCCGGAGCTTTTCCCTCTCGATCTGCAGCCGCTCCTTCTCCAGCTGCAGCCGCTCCTGCTCCAGGTCCAGGTGGCGCAGCCGCTCCTTCTCAATCTGCAGTCGCTCCTTCTCCACCTGCAGCCGCTCGGCCTCGATGTCCAGCCGCCGCTTCTCCAGCTCTAGTTTCTGCTTCTCGATGTTGACAAGCAAGTGCGGCTCATCGTAGGCAGACCTCGATGGGGTGGAGTTAAGTGTGAAAAACTCGTCAATGTGGGGGAAATCGGGAAGTTCATTTTCTCGCCTGGAGTCCGGGATGACTGATGAGAGCATTTCCTCCTCTTCCTCAATTTCAAACTGGAAGAGAAAAGCAACGGTTAGTATTTCTACCTCCTGGTTTAACTCTATGTGTGTCTCAATTCTGGCTGCAGTATTGCTTGAGCAGAAAAAAACAATGGCCTCAAATTTCAAAAAATATCGACACTGAACTAGCCAATGCAACACAAGAATAATGACTGGAAAGGCTGGTGCATGCTTTTTAAGTGAGCTTGGAAATCGGGGGACTTCAGAACTTTTCCAGAACTGTAAGGAATTCCTCTGTTCTAACTACAGAACTCAAAGAGGGCCTACTGGCTTATACTTACTTCAGGACTCTGAGGATCTCTTTCTTCTTCCTCTACTTTGACCTCTGTCAAAGACCCCCCAGCATCCCTGAAATCTGTCACATTCTGCCAATCAAAATTCGCATCATTCCGGAATCCAATCTTCTCATCTATCTCTTCAGTGAGAGAGTCATCTAAGTCAGACGTGGGGAGGGGAAAACCCGAGCCCACCAGCTTAATGTTCGCCTTCATCCTCTTCCTCTTCATCAGCGCGCGCCAATCCAAGTACCGCCTCTTCACTTCTGTCCCAGTCCTCTGTTCCCCTTCTCCCACCGCGTTCACACACTGGGCAATCTCCTCCCAGGCCATTCGTTTCATCACGTTAATTGTTGTATTGAGCTGCTTGGAGAAAATAACTTCTTTCCTTTTCGTAATTTCTTTCAAGAGGGTCTGGGTCTCCTGGACACTGAAATTGCTTTTCCTTTTTCTCTTCAACTGCTTCATTTTTTGCTAACTTCAATGCAGTTTTTACCTTAAGAGAGAATGTAAAAGATCTGAAGAATTAGCTATGAAGTATAAAAATCAGGGACAATCCCTGCTGACGCTTTGTTTAAATCAGTTTTCCATCCATCTAGCAGTACAGGCAGGCTGGATAATTTCTAAAGAGAAAATAGTGAAAAATCAATACACAGTTAATGCAGCACACTTTAATTCAACCTATAGCTTTTTAAAAGCACCCTTCTAAGTTTCACACACACAGTCCTGTATGCCAAGAAATATTACAATATGGGGCCACAGTGTATAGGAAAGACACTTGCTCTATATGTGGCAACCCCAGTTCAATCCACAATACTGCATGATGGTCCCCCAAGCACCATCAGAGGGCCCAGTGCCCCCCTCTCTCCTGCCCCAGCATTCCCACTTTCAAAAGTTCATATTTACAATATGAACAGAGCTGCTCACTTTTTTGGGGGAAATATGCCTCAGATAATATTAAGCATGATGGAAGAATATACCTAAATATAAGAACTCATTACTTCTGGTTTGTTCAAAACACATCAAAAGAATGCAAACAAAGATAATTCAGACTTAAGTTATTAAATGCACTCATCAAGAAACAAATTTTTTGTGTAAGTAGAATGTGTTTATCATTTCATGTATATTAGAAAGAATTACGACCGAATTAGGAATGCATATCATGAACATCAGTATTTAATTTATAAAACAGTTCCTTATTCAACAACTCTAAGGCCCAACAACAGATGGGCTAATGACTAATGCTCTGGACCTGGCTGCCATGGAGTGTCCCTGGGCATAGACCTCAAGTCTATGACAGGAGTCCCTATCATGAAAGCTGCAAAACAAGGTTGAGGACAAATGTCAACACATTGTTCATGCCAGCTTAGAAACAAATGTTATCTGTGAAAGTTCAGACTTCTGAAAACTCTTACCTTTTACAAAGGGGCAAGCTTACTGTCAACTGTAATATATTATTGATGTCAACCGTAATGTATTATAGATGTATATAAAATAGTCAACAATAAATACAGCTATCAAGATTCCTTATTTATGCAAACTCTCATCAACACATTTTGTTGCTTTTAGAATCCAAGAGCAATTTAGCAATAGACTGGCAGGTCTGCAGTATGAAGCAGAATAACAATCCTTGAAAACATGCCTGAGTCACTGCTGTTCAAACTCTGGCAGCAGTTATTCTTGATGGGATACATCCCCAACCCCAACAGTGTATATCTATATGATGAAGGTGGTTAACCTTCTGGTCCTGAGTGCTATCTGCTAAATCTGGCCCAGCGAGTGCAATGACAAAATGCCATTGTAACACACATTTTCAACCCAGATGAAAATGATACTGAGATTTTCAATTTCCTATGTGTCATAACTTCCTGGCATATAAGAGACTTTAGACATCATCTGATTGATTTTGCAAAGCACAAAAAAAAAAAAAAAAAAAAAAAAGACCAAGGCACTCTAAGTTGAAGTCTGGTGACTGTTAACTGACACAGTACTTAGTAATCTCCTTCAACACCCCAAAACTGCACATGTTCCTGCAAGAAACAGACCACTCCAAAAAAAAAATGTAAAAGATAATAATTTTTTAAAAAATGATTCAATTCCAGAGGCCCCAGGTCTGTCCATTTCACACTGTGGCATCCTGGTTCTACTTGGGTCAACCTTGAGAACCTGTTTCCTAAAGGGACTAAGGGGAACCGGCGGGGTAGTGATCTCCAGGACCTCAAAAAAGTCTACTCTGTTCTTTTTTGTTGTTTCTTGTTGTTATTCCTTTGTTGTTTTTATTTGTTATTGTTTTGTTTTGTTACCTTTCTTTTTTTCCCTTTCCTCTTCTAAATGGGTATTCATAACACCTAGAGGGACTCCTCCTAGGTTTTTTTTTTTTCTTTTCCTATATCTCCAACAGAACCACATTACTCATCTTGTTCAGCGTCATAAATTGAGGGGTGGGGAGAAAAATAATGGAGGGTACCAGGTCCAGACAGTCGCATGAACATTGAGTGGAAATCAAAAAAATGATCAAACCTGAACACCAAAACTTAAAATCAACGACAACAGAATCAATCCTCAATCTACACCAAGCTGTACAAGGGGGGGGGGGGGGGGGAGAGACCAGTTACACTAGGTATTCTGGGGGGGGGTGTAAAGGAGGGAGAGATGTGGGATGCATGCTGAGAACAGGGGTGGAGGGAAGACAACAACCCTGGTGGTGGGAATGCTCCTGATTTATGGTCACTAGGTACCTTAACTATTCCTGTGAAAGATTTATAATTCGCTTCGGCTACAGTAAAAAAAAAAAAAAAAAATGGATGGCAAATAATGAAATAAAATTCACTGAAAATAGTCTACACTGAGGAACAGATTTAGGGAGGCGGTGCATGCATTAGCATTAGCAGCAGCAGCAGCAGCAGCAGCAACAGCTGCACAGGCTCTCCAAGCTTCTGAGTCCAGTGTCTTCAGGGGAGTCAAGATACCCAATCTGGGGCTGGAGAGATAGCATGGAGGTAAGGCGTTTGCCTTTCATGCAAGAGGTCATCGGTTCGAATCCCAGCGTCCCATATGGTCCCTCGTGCCTGCCAGGAGCAATTTCTGAGCATGGAGCCAGGAGTAACCCCTGAGCACTGCCGGGTGTGACCCAAAACCACAAAAAAAAAAAAAAAAAAAAAAAAAAGATACCCAATCTACAACAAGCTGTGCAAGTGGGGGCCCACTTACACTAGTATTCTGGGGGGAGGTAGAGGAGGGAGATGTGGGGTGCATGAGTCACTACGGCCACAATAAAATGAAATGGATGGGAAATAATGAAATCAAGTTCGTTGCAAGTAGTCTGCACTGGGGGACACGTTGAGGGAGGCGATTGCATGCATTAGCAGCAGCACCTGCAGCTTGTCAGTCCAGCGTCTTCCGGGGAGTCGCTTGCACTTACCTGGCCCGACGAGGCCCCAGCCGCAGGCCTGACACAGCCCCCCAGGACGCCTCCCCTCGCACCCCGGCCTTCTCCCGGGCCTCCTGGGCCTCCTCCGAGGCCCAAGCACTCACCTGCGACCCCGGCGCCGCCTCCTCACGGACGCCGCAGAGAGACTCAGGGAGGGGAAAGGATGCTTCATGTATTCCCCGCCCCTCAACCTCCTCCCTGCCCACTTCCCATTGGTCAGTGCGGCTGTCGCTCATGATGAAGGCCTCGTGGATTGGGCCCGAAGGGGTCTAGGGGCGGGGTTTGCTAAGGCCCCGCCCTCCTTGCGCTCACAATGGGAATCGAGGCCTAAACCGATTCCGGGTTAGTGCCCCCTTGAAGTCCCGCCCCCCCTGGACCCGTTGCGCTCCGTGTTTGGCTAGCGGCGCTGTCCATCAAGATAGCCCCGGGATGTCATTGGCTCCTGGCGCGCTGCTCGGCGGGATTGGGACCCTGCAGAGCCGTCGCGGAAGTCATGCCCTTGATCCTCACCTGTATAAAGGACAAAGAGGAAGTGGGAGCCTGGCATGGCCCCCAAATCTCCTCAGGAGCCATTCCTGAGACGGTTTCTGCCAGAGAGGACCTGTGTCTTCTTTAGGGCTTCTGTGTAGGACTTAGTTGAGCTCCCTAAAAATAAATAAATAAATAGTCTAAATAAATAAATTGACATGGCCTTTTCTTTCTTGATATCATCCCAAATTCTGGCTCTCCATCCTCAGCTTCTTGGTGCCCTTCTGCAGCAGGTCCTTTTTCTGCATCCTCAAGGTCAAGGTCATCGTTGCTGATGGGACACCCCACTTTTGGCTTCTGTTGAGACCTTTTGTTGACTTCTAGAATTGAATCCCTTAGACACCTCTTGATGCTCCCTAGCAGCCTCCTTGGCCTCCTTCAAACCATACAGAACCAAGCGCTGAGTCTTATTGTCATGGCCCCATGTCCTAAAGAACCAGACCTGAACTTGGTCTCTTGGTCTTCTCTCTTTCTTTCTCTCCTCTCCTCTCTCCTCCCCTTTCTCCTCCCATTTCTTCTCCCTCTCCTCTCCTCTCCTCTCCTCTCCTCCCCTCCCCTCCCCTCCCCTCCCCTCCCCTCCCCTCCTCTCCTCTTCTCTCCTCTCCTCTCCTCCCCTTTCTTCTCCCTCTCCTCTCCTCTCCTCTCCTCTCCTCCCCTCCCTTCCCCTCTCCTCTCCTCCCCTCCCCTCCCCTCTCCTCTCCTCTCCTCCCCTCCCCTCTCCTCTCTCATCTCTCTCCTCTCCTCTTCTCTTCCTCTTCTCTCTCCTCTCTCTCCTCTCCTCACCTCTCTTCTCTTCTCTCTCTTCTTCTCTTTCTCCTCTCTTCTCTACTCTCCTCTCTCCCCTCTGTTCTCTTCTCCCTTCTCTCCTCTCTCCTCTCTCCTTTCTCCTCTCTCCTCTCTCCTCTCTTCTCTCTCCTCTCTTCTCCTCTTCTTTTCTTCTCTTCTCTTTTCTCTCGCCTCGGTCCCATCATGTCACACACTTAATTTTAAGAGCAGAACCCCTTTGCTTTCCAGTCATGCCTCTAATTTTGCAGATGAACAATGAACTCTGCTAAACCCGAGGTTCACACAGTGACCCTCTTGAGTGTGAGCAAGATGCCGGGAAAGAGCTGGCTTCCCTGGATTTCCATTTGCCCAATTGAGCCAACCCCCTGCAGCTGTTCTCACCAGTTCCCAGCCCTTGTGACCTGCTGAGTCTGGTCCCAAATTATTATGGCCTTTTAGATAGTGCCCATTGTAGGCCCAGTAGAACCTAGCTGATGTTCAAGGATTTGGGAGAAAAGTCTTAGAGTACTTTGGGTCAGTAGTGAATCCTCCCTTGGATAGTCTAGAAAGAACACCTGAAAAAAAAAAAAAAAAGAAAGAAAGAAAGAAACTTCTAGAAGATGCTCTATATTGTTGAATCTGTAAAATAGGTCCCCATGTGATACTCAGAAAACCCTTGGATGAGCACTGCTTGAGGGCACTGTAGGAACCAGTCTTAGGGTATTTCAGGGTACAGGGGTCATGTAGGGTGGTAATTTGAGGGTACACTTGATGGGGTTTGAACTGGGTTGGCTTTCCACTGAATTAGCCTTGAAACTACCCCTTTCCCTGAGTCAGTTGTTTTTTTTTTAATATTTTGAGGCCAGCAGTTATCACTGGTGGTTCATATTTGAATGTGACTTATGTAGGTCAACAGAAGTTGTAGGCAGGAGTCTTAATGTCATGATCATTTTAATTTTAGAAATTTTTAAAAACATTTTCAGAGAAACATGTCCATGACCTTTGGTTTAAACTGAAATAAAGAAGCTATTATTTTTGGTACTAAGTATTTATGTCTTATCTACTATTCTACCAAATTATATTACAATTTTTGTTACTTTGAATTATAATGATTTAGAAAAGGACATTTTTCAAGAGCAAAGTTTTTATTTCTCAAAAAATTTACATTGAGTATAAAAGCAGTATGGTTCCTATATTGATTGTTGCAACTATTTTTCATAATATTTTGTTACCCTGATAATTGGAAAATAGATATTTTAAAATAGTAATCAGTACAGCAAGAGATGGTGAGGGTGCTTTTGTTGTACAGATGAGTGTAGTATTAAATCTTAAGAAATCAAATAGGTCATCTTATTGCAGCTGTGTCAGTTGTGGTTAGATTATGTTTCTTATTATGTTAGATTATTATGTTTCTTGTATTTAGAAACTTAGTTTCTACCTGTTATAAATTTGATTTCTACCTAGTATGAAGTAGTATGGACCATTCATTATTAGGAGTATTGATTATACCTTTAAAAATTCATCTTGTCCCTATTCATGGAGTTATCCATCAAATCTATTCTTATACTTTGAAATATTTACCCTAATGGGATAGAGAAATAGTATAGCAGGTAAGGCATCTGCCTTGCACACAGCCAATCAAATTTCACCCCAGAACTTCTCATGATTTCCAGACTCCCATCACTGAGTAGAGCTGGGAGTAAGTCCTCAGCACTGCCACGTGTGGCTCAAAACAACAAAAACTATTTAACTCAGTGACTTATCAGGTGGAAATCATTTTGAATATTTACATATACTCTTTTTGAAATATAATTTCTTTATTTAAGGACTGTGGTACAAGATTGTTTATAGTTGGGTTTCAGTCATACAATGTACCCTTTACCCGTTCACCTTTTCCACCACGAAAGTCCCCAGTTTCGCTCCCACCCCTACCCCCACCTGTCTCTGGGGCAGGCATTTTGGTTCTAGATCTTTCTCTCTATTTCTCTCTCTCCCTCTCACTCTCTCTCTTTGTCCCCCCTTCTTCTCCTGGCTGAAATTGTGATTTGCACTATTGTTAATGAAGGGGTGTTATTGATGTCACTTTATCCGCTATGGCTCCAAGCTGTTGTCCAGAGTGATCAGTTGAACTATCATAGTCCCTTCTCTACTCTTTATAGCAAGCTTACCATTCTTTATAGTAAGATTCCTTCCATGGAATGTTCCTCCTAACCCTCATTTCTATTGTCTCTGGATATTATTTCCATAATGTCTTTTATTTCTCTTATATCCCACAAATGAGTGAGATTATTCTATATCTATCCTTCTCTATCTGGCTCATTTTACTCAGTATAATAATCTCCATATTCATCCATGCATCAGCAAATTTCATGACTAAATTTTGCTTAATAAATGCATTCCATTATGTATATGTACCACAGCTTTTTTAGCCAAGCATCTGTTGCTGGACACTTGGGTCTTTTCCAGATTCTGGCTATTGTAAATAGTGCTGTGATGAACATAAGAGTGCAGAGGGCATTTTTGTGTTGTGTTTTTGTGTTCCCAGATTATCTCCCTAGGAGTGGTATTGCTGAACCATATGGGAGCTCAATTTGCAGTATTTTGAGGAATATCCATATTGCTTACCAAAAAGGTTGAACTAGATGACATTCCCATCAGCAGTAAATGAGAGACCTTTTCTCTGTGCATCCACACCAACACTGGTTGTTCTTGTTCTTTGTGATGTATGCCAGTCTCTGTGTTATGAGATGATATCTCATTGTTGTCCTGATTTGCATCTCTCTAATAGTGATGTAAGCATTTTTTCATGTGTCATTTGTATTTCTGTTTTGAGGAAATGTCTGTTCATTTCTTCTCCTATTTTATGATGGGTTTAGATTTTTTTTCTTGTTTGGTTATGCCAGTACTTTATATATCTTAGATATTAGCCCTTTATCAGATGACTATTGGGTGAATAGTTTCTCCCATTCTGTAAGTAGCCTTTGTATCCTAGTCACTATTTCTTTTGAAGTACAGAAGCTTCCCAGTTTAATGTAGTCCCAGTTGTTTATCTCTTCTTCCACTTGCTGGGACAGTGGCATTTCTCCTTGAAGATGCTTTAAGTCTCAATATCATGGATTGTTTTGCCTATGTTTTCCTCTATGTACCTTATGGTTTCAGGTCTGGTATCAAGGTCTTTAATCCATTTTGATTTAACCTTTGGGTATGGTGAGAGAGGTCTGAGTTCACTTCCATCATGTAATTGTGAAGAGGTTTTCCTTACTCCCACTTTGTATTACATGCCCCTTAACAAAGATTAATTACTTATATGTCTGGAGGTAAAAATTTACATACACTCTTGGTGTATCTCTCCTCTTTGGCCTCTTGTTGAATAACGATTTGAACAGTATTTTAGAATAAACAACTGTTTGACTAGCCTGCAGAATGAGTTTTATTTATGCAAAATAGCCTATATTTTAAATCTTCCATCCCCAAAACTCCTGAATATTTAATGAATATTGATTCAGCTGTTTATATCATCTTTTATGCACAATGCATACACTTAATTTTAGTAGTAAAGATTAAGCACACAGTTTTATCAGTTGGAGAAATTAACCTGGTTGCATTTATGAAAATGCATAATTTTTGAGTTACTTTTATAAAATGAAAATTCTGCAAGATTTTGGAGTGGAGCTCTTCATCCTCAATTCTTTCAATTCATTTTTATAAAAAAAAATTAAGTATTGAATATATCCTGTGCTCAGCAGTAATCTAAACACTGATTATATAAAATAATACTTGTTTACTATTATAAACACCTTATATTGAAAGTTTAATAGTATTTCTCACATTTTTAGGTGATAAAATTGATGCAGAGAGATAGTAAGTAGCAGCATTTCAAGGTTATACATTTAGTAGCAGAGCTGGAGTTTAAATCAACATAGTTGGTATACTTAAACTCCTCAGAAACTTTGCAAAACATTTTAAAACATTGCATTACTTGTTATCAAACAAATTTAGATGCAGGTTGTGGAATGATCATATGTTTGAATAGACAGATGTTTTCTTTGAACAAAGGTCATATGTATAAGGAAACAGAGACTCTATGGTCCCTGGTCAGCCATATGGCCCCTGGTCACCTCTTTAAGATTAAAGAGATCAGTTACCAAAAATCTACCCCTTGTAACTGCCATTGGGGGTATAACCCCCTACATACGCACACACCGGGTTGAAGTGCTAAGGGGTGGGAGCTAGGAGATTACCACAGTTGTCTGCCAGATTGGTCCTATTGGATGGTCCCTGCTGGATTGCTAGAGAAACTATTTACTAGACTCCTGGTTCCTGCCACTTTTTGCCTCCTCTCCTACTGCTCTGAGCATAACAGTGGTGCCCAGAACAGAGTGAGTAATGATCCTCTGGTGAATCAGAATTGTGATCCTATGGATCAAAGCCATGATCCCTTCTGGATCAAGGCTCTAATCACTTAGTGGGTTAAATCTATTCTGTTCTCTGATATTTAATGAAAGTATTTCACCCAATTCCATGTCTTTCAAATATCTATTATTATTCATATTATTAGGAGGATGACATGCTGAATATATATATACATATATATAAAAAGAAACAATGCTGAATATATATATAAAGAGAAACAATGCTATACTCACCAAATTACTTAAAAACATTACTCCCTTAGTGCCTCTTGAGCCCCATCTCTAGTAGGGGAGAACAGACAGAATTTAACTGTGAATGTTACCCTCCCAGCCCTCCTATGTCTATGCCTTGACCTAGATCAAATCCAATGAAAAGTGTGACTCCCACTCCCCCAACACAGAAGAAAGGAAGGAAGGAAGGAAGGAAGGAAGGAAGGAAGGAAGGAAGGAAGGAAGGAAGGAAGGAAGGAAGGAAGGAAGGAAGGAAGGAAGGAAGGAAGAAGAAAGAAAGGAAAGAAAGAAAGAAAGAAAGAAAGAAAGAAAGAAAGAAAGAAAGAAAGAAAGAAAGAAAGAAAGAAAGAAAGAAAGAAAGAAAGAAAGAAAGAAAGAAAGAAAGAAAGAAAGAAAGAAAGAAAGAAAGAAAGAAAGAAAGAAAGAAAGAAAGAAAGAAAGAAAGAAAGAAGAAAGAAAGAAAGAAAGAAAGAAAGAAAGAAAGAAAGAAAGAAAGAAAGAAAGAAAGAAAGAAAGAAAGAAAGAAAGAAAGAAAGAAAGAAAGAAAGAAAGAAAGAAAGAAAGAAAGAAAGAAAGAAAGAAAGAAAGAAAGAAAGAAAGAAAGAAAGAAAGAAAGAAGAAAGCTTCTTATCCTACGTTTTCATTTTTTGTTCTTTTGAAATTTCTTTTCTTTTCCATTGCAGTTTCTGGGGATGAATACATCTTAAATACTACATTCTATATTGTTTATAGAAAAATTTGATTTCTTTTTCTTTTTTTTTTTTTGTTTTTGGGCCACACCCGGTGACACTGAGGGGTTACTCCTGGCTGTGTGCTCAGAAATCGCTCCTAGCTTGGAGGGACCATATGGGACACCAGGGGATCGAACTGCAGCTGTCCTAGGCTAGTGCCAGCAAGACAGACGTTTTACCGCTCCGCACCACTACTCCAGCCCCAACAAATTTGATATTTTTCATTCAGATTATTTGTAGGGAGTCTAGTCTGTAACAGTATGTTAAAAGTGGTATTTAGATTGACTTATAAAATTCAACATTTATCATTCTACTCATTTACATTTTGCAAAAACATGAACTATGCTATTTAACTGGAACTGACCAAGCTTTTTGATTTGTCCAACTTTAGAAACAAGAATTAATAAAATATATAAATCAAAAGTGTGTGAGTGATATTACAGTGCATGCAATTGAATAAAAATTTAATTTATATTTTAGTTCCTAATTAGAAATTTAAAGGTATGGGAAATACAACAAATTGCTTCCATTTTATAGAATGATTCTCAAATGAGTCTGTACTGTTTTTGTTTTTTTTTAAGTTATATGAGTATATCTGTTCGAAAAATTTTATGAAGAATATTTGTGGTATTTTCTTAAACACATAAAAAACCTCAAAACTGCAAGTAATTACTTACCTAATCTTTGAAATTCTAAATTACCATGATTCTTTTCATTTCACCTATGAAGAAGCAAAGATTCTCCTTTTTTCTATGAATCTTTAATGTTAAATTTCAACATCACAAATTAAGGCTAAATATTACATATTTAATAAAAGGGGGGCTTAGTTATGGTTCTGGAATAGGATCAACTCTGTGTATTTGTAAAAGTATTCATATTCTGCTGAGTTATAACCCTGGCTATTAAGAGCTACTTTTTATTTAAAAAAAAAACTGTTTTATTTTTGCTCCAGTCTTTAGTTTTTCTTCTATTTTTTCTACTTTTAGAATATGCTTTTCTATTGATTAATGTGCAGCAAAGTGTGTCTCATGTCATGTGTCCTAGTGCTGAGAAATGCTCTCATTCATCTTATGCATTACTAGTACAGGCCCTCCCTCCTTGGTGAAAAAGGGGACAAAAAGAGCTTTATTTTAATAGAATTTGGAAATGGTGTCAGAATCCAAGGTTTCATTTCTATAGCAACTGAGAATAATGGAAAGACGAAATGTCAATCACATTCACAGTTGCCCTAGCAACAATCAGTTGCTTTCCCAGATGTGTTTACTTTCGTTCTGGGTCAGTTTTTTTTTAAATGTGCTCATCTACTTGAATGCTCAAGGGAGGGGGCACTGAAATCATTTAAGGAAGAAAGAAATGCAGAAAGAGATGAAAGCCATTTGTTTGACTGTCTATTACTTAATAAGAAACCCACTGAGTCACTAAAAAGGCTATCAGGGAAATGGAAATTCTTGTGTCCGTTCAATAAGTATTATTCCTATTTGCAGTCAGGGACATTGAAGCATGAAGTTGAAGGCATGTCTCTATTGTCATTTCATGCTCTTGCCTTTTCTCTAGGCTGCTGAAAACGAAATCAGGAATCTGCCATATTGATATAGGAAAGGTTTTCTTTTCAAGCAGTGTACCTAAGGGCATATAATTGCCAGACAACTGACTCTGGACTAAGGCACTATAGCAATTAATAATTTAATCCTTGTCCCTTGAATTATTGTATTTTCTTTTACCAGCTTCCCAGTGATGAAACTTGTTTGCTGTCTCTGTCCCATAACTTCCTAGTAATCATAATTGGCGCTTTTCTCTTCTTTTTTCCCATAATTATTTATACTAAACCAAAATTAGGAAGGGAAGGGCAAAGTTCACTTGCATCATTGAGGATGCTATTTCTGGCACAGTATATGTTCCATAACAGGACATATTAATTGAATACACGAGTTTTCACTGAATACTTCTTTTCATTTTCATAGTTTTGATTCTTCCTACAATGTTTTTCAACCAGGGGTCGCACAAGCTCTTCCAGCCCCCAGGATATTCCAAGGTGCAAATCATGGAAATGGGGAGACTGTGGTGTGAGATTAGGGTGCCAAACAGTAGGTCAGGTGTTCACAAAAGGGAAGCAAAGTTGGAAGGCAGAGAACCATAGCTGGACAAAGGCTGAATAATGCTGTTCTCATGGTAACTGAGGCAACACGTTCAAATTTATGTGTAAATAGCCCAAAAAGTCTTAACTGAACAGTTTTCTCAAAGGTTAGTCTATTTCAGAGAATGTATCAGGGTCAGAGACACAGTACAGGAGGTAGGGCGTTGGCCTTCCATGCAGAGGGACGGTGGTTGGAATCCCAGAATCCAATATGATCCCCCAAGCCCGCCAGGAGTGATTTCCGAGTGTAGAGTCAGGAGTAACCCCTGAGCACTGCCAGGTGTGACCCAAAAACCAAAAACCAAAAAATAAAAAATACCTAATCATATATATCATTAAATATAAATTAAATGTTAGCTTATTATTGTCAAGGAAAGGAGTAAATGGACATTTCATCTAGGAAAAGGCAACCATAAATACCATCAATGAGTGCCATATTCAGTGTCAAGAGCTGAAGAGTATGTGTTGCAAGTCAGCCCCTGAAGAGGTTGACTGATGGAGGGCTGGAGGATGAGGCCTTTCTCCTCCAGCTCGGACCACACGTCTGTTACCCTGTTCAGCCGGCGGTTCTGAGGTGAATGCGGCAGGAAGAAAACCAACAGGCAGTCAGGCTTCCGAAGAAAACAGCTCTTTATTCCGTGAAGAGGCTGAAGCCAAAAGGCCTAAGAATAGGCCACAGGACAAAAGCCCCTCGCCTTCCACAGACCCTTGCTTTTATGCCCCAGAATCAGGTACCACCCAATGGTGGGATCAGGTAGCACCCAATGGTGGGAGCAGAATCAGGTACCACCCTAGGGTGGGAGCAGATGCCAGGTCACACCCTAGGGTAGGGCACAATCACCGATCAGGGTAGGGTCAGTAACATAATAATCCCATTGAAATATTTACATACACAACAATTCCCCCATTTGTTTTTAGTAAACAAACAATATTGTCTACAATTATTAAAGGAAAAACTAGTCAATAATAAAAGAGCTGCTGTTTGCATAAGCACATCACAGGAAAATGTAAAGAAAAACTTCTAACCTAAACACAGGGTGTCTAAAGCCAGAAACGTGTCAAGGAATCAACTAAAGCTACTGAGATGATAGATCTACGACGTACAAGATGAAGAATTCCAAGTAAGTTCTTCCTCGGAGAAGCAGATGGAGAATCTGAAATTCAATGATCAAGGATCTAGTAGGCGATGGGGAGCTCCCGGGGCAATCAGAAAGCCCAATTGTAATGCATAGACATAGATCCTTCGAAGAGATGCCAGAAAGGTTGTGTAGCAGGCGAGAAGAAGCACCTTTTCTTTATTTGTTGTTGTTGGTTTTTGGGTCACATCTCGCAGCGCTTAGGAGTTACTCCTGACTCCACGTTCAGAAATCCCTCCTGGCAGGCTCGAGGGATCATATGGGATGCCGGAACTCGAACCACCGTCCTTTTGCGTCTAAGGCAAACACCTTAACTGCTGTGCTATCTCTCCGGCCCCTTTTCCATTCAAGTACAGGTAGACCAAAAAGCCCATCTTTGAGGGCAATGAACTAGGCCTTTATTTCGGAGGAAGAGGCACATACACCCCCTGCACAGTGGGGAGCCACTGCAATGATGATCAATAGGTATCTGAACTTAATCCAAGTTAATTTTCTTAATCCAGGCTGAAGTCCATATGATGTCCGATATTGATGTACCAATACGGTCAATTATTATAGATGGGAGCTTAAGTCACAAACCAAAACAAAATGTTTAAGGCAGAGACCCTCCCCGTGTAAATAAACAACTTGAGGGCCCATCCAAAATGGATGGAACCTCCTATAAACCTAGTATTTTGCCTGTGATGCGCCCACGCAAAAAAACCCTGAGAACAGACAAAAATATCATTTAAGAAATTATAGACAGGGCCGGGCGGTGGCGCTAAAGGTAAGGTGCCTGCCTTACCTGCGCTAGCCTAGGACGGACCGCGGTTCGATCCCCCGGCGTCCCATATGGTCCCCCAAGCCAGGAGCAACTTCTGAGCGCATAGCCAGGAGTAACCCCTGAGCGTCACCGGGTGTGGCCCAAAAACCAAAAAAAAAAAAAAAAAAGAAATTATAGACAACAATATCTAATCCACTAACCTAAAGTCAAGAAAGCAAAACCCGAATGTAATACAACATCAATTCCTAAGATTAAGAACTAAAATAGAAAAACATTAATTATGATAGTCAAAAGAAGTGTAGTACCAAATATAAATTCAAAGGATTACAATTATAAGAAAAATACAAAAGGTGAAATTTCTACAGAGTCCAATACCAATCTGCAAAGATGAGGGTGGATCAGTAACACAATAATCCCATTGAAATGTTTACATACACAACAAGTGTGTATTACCTTTTTTAAGTTTTTGTGATGTGTCTCATCAGAGTATTTTAAGGCTATGAATTCCCTAAGTTCTTGTCTGTCTCTGAAATTGTACCATTCTTTTCTATCTGAGCAGGATAGAGTATTCTTATAACCATATAAAGTATTCTTATAGCTAATCAGAGCATCCTTATAACTATAGAATATTCTTAAAGCTGTATAGAGTATTCTCATAACTGTGAGCAGTGTAAAATTTGATGAAGAATTGTCTGTCGCATGCCTACAGATGTGGCCGTGTGTTTCAGGAGCTGTGGCTGCGCCTCCATGGAGATGGCAGAAGTCTGTTATGAAGGCTGGAGAGCAATCTCCCCTGGCCAGGTATGGCAGGGAGCAGAAGTTTGGGAACTGTGGGTGGGGCCTATTGAAATGCCCAGTAATAATGCAATTTCATCTTCTTTTTTAATTTGACATTTTTATCAAGTCATCGTGATCACAAAGTTATGTGTGATTGGATTTCAGGCATACAGTTTTCCACTACCAATCCCCTCCCCAGTCAGGTCTCCCTCTGCCAGGGTACCCATTCAGTCTCTCTCCTGATAAGGAATTTTAAAAGAGAAGTTGGTGGTCTTGTACTGAAACCCTGGTGCAGTTGACAGTCTCATCAGTTGGACTACCTAACCTCCTCAGCCCTGCTTGCAAATAAATGCCTCCCCAAAACAACCAAACTTGAGTCTCTCTTCCCATTCCTTCCTGAAAACATAACATCAAATTAAACTAAGCAGAAACTGTACATAAGTATCTTTAAAAATAAGGAAGCAACTGAAAAGCAGAAGACACAGTCTCAGCATTTTGGGAATGATTCAAAGAGGAAAATATGCATGAATATGGAATCTCAGCATTGCTCTGTGGTTAATTGTCTAACAGCCAGCAATGCACCATCCCACTGAGGACTATATTAAAAACTGCATTCCCAGCATGCTCTGTGTTGGCCATTAGATTACATTTGCTTCCATTCATGCATGCAGATTTTGGACATTATTTTAAATTATGCCATAAAGAAAGCTGAACATGATTTTTGTTTTATGCCAAAAACAAAATGATTTTGCAGCATCACTGACTAAAGTAATGACTATTATTTCAAGGCACTTCTCAAAAAGCATGAGAAAGGTCTTTGGCTGGGAAGCAAGGATATCTAAGGTCATTTGATTCAGCATAAACTCATCCAAAGGGATTTTCTTCCAGCCCACTAAGGAAGGGCCCTACTCAGCACTCTAACCAGATGGATTATATTTCTCCTACAGCTCTTACTCCAGTCAGTCTTTTTCACTTTCCTTCTTTACTGCTTCCTCAGAAAGATTCTATTCTGTCTCTTCTATGTACTAGCTCTCACATCATTTGCTTGTTGGTAAGAATGGCCTCCTAAATCACCCTCCCTGTTGAAATCTGTCCTTTTTTATTGCTGTCAAGATTCTCATCTTGAAGCATATAGCCCCTGTCACTCTCTTCCTCAGGAGATTTTGCCTCTCATTCTGATTTCTGTTGTACTTTTCCGCAACAACATCTCACCAAAGTCTTTTGAGTTCTTACATGTATTTTCATCTTATTTTATTGTCACTAAATTCTCTACCTGTCTATATCTTTTATTGGGATTTTATACATGATGGGATTTTTGTCTCTGTGGTTTTTGCTGAATAAAAAAGATAATGAGGGATTTAGTAGGTCTTGTATATTTTGGGTTTTTAAGCTTGTAAGTTTTTACATTCTGTTTGTTAAGTATGTTCCTGTTTCTTTGAAAGGGAAATGTTGCTTATTTTATTAACAGGTATCAAAAGTTGATAAGAAGATATATATATATATCTGGATATATAAGAGATATATAAATACATATGTATGTATTTTCGGGGTATTAGACTCTTACCCCAGTTTATTACTTTTCTCTTTTTCAGGCAAAACCACGCAACTTGAAATAGCTAGTACTGCCTCCAGTTAGAGGGGGAAATAAGGGAGACATCAAGACCAAACAGGTCCAAGACTACTAAGTAGTAGGTTAGATACAGAGGGGACCACATATTCTAGCCGCCCTAGAGGTGAGGGAAGAAGAAATGGGAGGGAAAACAAAAATGGAGGAACAGGGAGGACAATTTGGTGATGGGAATCCCCCCTGATTTTATGTAAATATGTACCTAAAATATTATTGTCAACAATATGTAAGCCACTATGATCAAAATAAAAAATATATTAAAAAATACATATGTATGTATACACACATATAGGCATATATATGTATATATGTATACAAAAATCAAGAGGACATAAGGACTTAGAAGGAAAAGAGTAACAGGTGACATAACAGGCAGAGGGTTATTTCATAGACAGCAAGCTGGGCCCCATTAAATGAGTTTTAGGATCAAAGCAACATAGGATTTACAGTGGAGGCTTTGGAAACTGGATATGTGCCATCTTTTAAGCATCAATAAACCAACATAGTTAAGAAAAGTAGTACAGGGGCCAGATCGATAGCACATGGAATAGGCATTTGCCTTGCATGCAGCTGAATGGGTTCAATCCCTGGCATCCCTTATGGTCTCCTGAGCCTGCCAGGAGTAACCTCTGAGTGCACAGCCAGGAATAACCCCTGAGTACCATTAGGTGTAGTCCAAAAGCAAGCAAACAAAAACAGTACAAGGTACTTTCCAATTTCACAGTATAATTCCTTGTGGCAGAGACATCACTCACTATGGAGATTAGAGTCCACATGAATTGGGGAAGACTGACCTACAGATCTCCTGCACCCACACTCTGACCCATTGTGATTCTGCCACCTCCCCATTAAAAGGAGTCAGTAGCTCACTGTGCTTGCATCCAGGCAGGTGTTATGACCACCTTGACAAAAAAGCAAAAACAAAACAAAGAATAGAATCACAAAACAAAGCCAGCACTAACCATGTCATTCTGATTCAGGACATGCCCATCTCCGGCATGACCTTTTGCAGGGTAGCCACCTTTTAAGCATCAGGAACATCCTGATCCAAGTGGGAGAGCAAAGTCAGTGAGGCCCTGAAGGATAAGGAGGGCCATGGAGTGGAAGGATACAACAGACACATAGGGAAGAAGACAAAATAGAAAAGGATACTCACCATCTGTCCCAACTGATGCTTCCTAGACAGGAAACAACCCTTCAGGGCAAACCCTTCTTGAAATCCTGACTCACAAAATGAGGGGTCAGGGAGGAGATACAGTAGAGGTGTGAAACAACTAATTTTGAGGCATTTTGTCACCCAATGACATCATCACCAAACCAGATTTTGGTTCTAATCCTGTCACTTACTCCTCCAGTGACTGAAGTACTTCATGCACTTCTCTCCTATGTGGACACTGATCTTTCACTGTTGCATCCTACACTTGCTGTGAGGTTCAAAAATAAGAGAAGTGAGGCTGGGGAGACAGTATGAGGATCATGACACAAGACGACCCAGTTTGATCTCAGAAACATGGTCTCTGGAACACCACCTGGTGTGGCCCTGGAGCCACAGAATGGGCTGCAAAACTTCCTCAGACCATTGGCTGAGGAACTGCTGGAAGCATCTCTGGTTCTTAACAAAACAGAAACAGATCAGGTAAATGTCTTGTGGAGGAAATAATACAGCTCCTGAAAGAGTGCCTAGGTGCCATTATATAACAGTGATAGTGAAATAGAGTGGCCACCACCTCATCACCTGTCCATTCTCCATGTAGTTTGAGATTGAGTTAATCTTTTTGCTTTACAGCCATTGAAGTAGCTTTCAATGGAAGTGTAATGTAAGTCTTTTATTAAACATAAGAATGACCTTCTGTTCTTATTTTAATAAAAATCTTCAGAGCAGTTACAAGCTTAGTATTTTATTTCCAAGTACATTTTGGTTTAATAGGATCAGAAAACTTCCCTGTATTTTAAGAATTATTAATGATGAGTTTGCAATCATTTGAACAATTCACAAAACCTTAAAGGAATTTTGTGGCTCATCATTTTCTGACTATCATAATTTGAAAGAGGAAATAAAAATCAATTGTGCTTCCCTGAATAACAAGAGAGCAAAGAAGATTTTTTTAAAAAGCAGTAAGATCATATTGACTGTTTATTTTCATTTCAACAGAACAAGCATCATTTTTTCTTTATAATCAACTGAGCAGCTCATCTACAGAATTGGTGAATAATGTAGTTAGTTCATTCTCAGACTTAGAGGTATGCTAGTTAACGAAGGAAAGACTCATATTTCAATAAAATTTCCATGGATGGGGACTGGAGAGATAGTATAACAAGTAAGGTACTTGCCTAGCACTTGGCAGACTCAGGTTTTGATTCCCAAATATCCATTTGGTCCCAACATGCCATAGGTTTCCCCAAGACCACCAGGTGTGATCCGTAGGTGCAGAGCTAGGAGCCATGAACACAACTGGATGTGGCCCCTGAAAAAACAATTCCAATGGAAGATACCCATGTAACACTGAACAAAAGCTATGTTTCTCTTAGAGAGAAACCATTCATCAAATAACATTTGAAAAATGATACATGTAGCAGATTTCTTTAGAAATGCAATATTGGCAAGAGAGTAAATGGTAATGGGGTATCGTTTTATATATCAACTCTATGTGGCAGAGAAAATTGATAGAATAAATAAAATCCTGCCCTAATAACTTAGTTTTCACTAGTGTCTATGTTTTTCCTCTTCAGGTCAACCACTAGTTTTCTGTTATTAACTGTGCAGCTGCAATTTTTGCTTGTTCTTTATCAGTAACACTTCTGATTCCACTACTATTTTGTTTTCTTCTCTCTTTGTGCTTTGAATCTTGGCAGATTCCTATGCATCCATAACTTCATGCCCAAATGAGAACTCCTGCTGCTCTTTAGTTCAGTTGTGGTCCCAGTGCTGATGAAGAATAAAGTTCAACAGCTGCACATGTAGAGGGTTCAGACAACCACATCAGAGATCACTAGAGAGGGATTTTTGGATCCTACTGTGAAGGTATAGCAGGGTTGAAAAGAGGACAAAAAAGTGACATCTGAAAGGCAGTCCAAATGAAAATTTGAATTTCTTGAATTTTTTATTTTCACAAAGTGCAATTCAGAATGAATTGCAGGATGAATCTGAATGAGCAAAATGTATATATTATTGTTCACATTCCCTGGGCACCAATAATCAGTAGACCTATGTCATGTTGGAAAGCTATCATGTGCCACACAAAATCTACTTTATAACTTTTTTCACTTGGTAAATTGTTTGCCACTGCTCATCTCTTCCCCCAAACACACATCTTCACCAAAATGGCAAAAGGTGAGGACTCTTGTATTCAATGACAAAATGACCAAAAGACATGAAATAGATGGAGAGAACAGCTTGCAGCCTTGGGGATTATCCATCATAACATAGTAATTCCTTTCATTCATAATTTAATATTCTTCCTTGGTACTGACATTAATTGATGTAGCTAATGAAATAGTTCAAATTACCCACTGCCTCCTGTGGTTAGTAAATATTTGTTGAGTAACAAATGAAGTTTCAGAAACCTGGATATTTTATCTATACAATATCAGGACCACACCAAAAATAATTTAAACGCATTATAGAGCTGCCTAATAACCTACATTAACTTTCCAGGTAAAGCAATTATCCTTGGAGGGTAAATCCTATCATTTTAAGGCCAGTGACAAGCCAAATTCCCAACAAAAATAAATTGTAGTTCTTATTAGATTGTTACCTGAATCTAGAGTTGACCAAATCAACGTCCTCTTCCCAAGAGGAAGATATACATTTAAAAATATTTTTAGTAGATACCCCTATGATTTAATTTTGAAGGAAAGCATGAGAAACATTATCTGAACTATTACCTAGAGCTTGAAGTCTTAATTTATCAACAAGAGAAATTTAGATGCTTCTCTCTCAACTATTAAATATTTTTCCTTGTAGAAGTTCTTAGAAAATGATGCATATAAATTTGCCCTTGTAAGAGAAATGTGAACCTCAGAGTTCATATGGGAGAATTCTGTGACAATAAATACTTTAGGAATAGCTACATGGTAAATTCTGTTTGTAAAAGAACAAAAGAATAGCCCCTCTAATTTCTTAAAAGATTATTTTAAAAAAGCGCTATAAATAGTTTGAATTCCAATTAATGTTTCATAACAGAAAAGGGTGGCTGGCTACTCTGTAAGAAGAAAACATTAAGGCTAATTGGATTTTTAAATCTAAACAGCCCAGAGGGAAAGGTTTTCCTTGATTAAAAATTTTAAACTCATTTTAGCCCATACTTTTTGGTCAGGGTTAGGAAAGGGTAATTAACTTCCTATGGAAGATTCACTAATTACCATGAGAATAAAATTAGGTTAAACATGCCCTGAACTTGGAAAAAATGCAACTATATTTTCGAGGTGCTGCAGAGCCTCAAACCAGAATGACTGTTGTTGGACCTCACTGTGTTGGAACAGTGCAATAAACAAATGGCCATTTACTACATAGGCCACAATTCTGCTATAAGGTAGTTCCCACAGATGTCATATGTTTTTTGTGACTGTGATTTATTTAGCTAGTATAGGTTTGAACACATTAAGATCTTTTGTCTGGGGGTTGAAGACAAGGTACAGAATTGAAGATACTTACCTTGTATTTTACCAAGCTCTGCAGTACATAGTCTCCCAAGCACAGAGCATTCTAGGGATTACCTGGGACACCCAGGTAGGGCTTGCCCCCAGCCCAGCCATATCTGCTGGTGCTCAGGAGACCTCCAGAGTTGCACCATGATGCATGAGAGACTTTATGGTGCTGGTGATGGAACCTGCCCTAACCCTCGTACTACCTCCTGTCCACCCACTCCCAATGGTGTTGTTTTGTTTGGGGGCCACAGCTGGCCATGCTTGGGGGTTAGTCCTAGCTCTGCACTCAGGAATCACTCGTGGAGGTGCTCGGGGGACCATATGGGGTGTCAGGGATCGAACCCTGGTCTGCCATGTGCAAGGCAAGTATCCTCTCCACTGTAGTTACTGAATTATACATGAAAATATATACATATATATAGTTTAAGGCTATTTTCATATTTAGAATTTTTTGATGTGTGTGTGTTGAGGCAGGGGCTTTTCCTGAGTCTGAACCAGGAAACAGTTCCATATAAAGAAAATAATTACTTTCTATAGTCTATCTCTGGCCCTGATTTTTTTGTGGGGCTACAGCTGGCAGTGCTCGGGGTGATCCCTGACAGTGCTTGGGAGACCATATGTTGTGCCCGGAATCCAACCAGGATTGGTTGCAAGACAAGTGTCCTATGCCTGTACTCTCTCTCCAGACTATTTTAATCATTCAAGACTTTTCATAACTGGTTAAAAACTGGAATGGGAGAAGGAAAAAAAAAACTGGCATTGATTCTAGTACTTTTTTCCATTTTGAATGTTGAATCTGTGGTTTAGAAGAGTTGTCTTTGATCAATGTATATCAATAACATCCTGTGATTAAATTCCCTCTTTAGATATTAATTTTCATTACACATCCTTATCACCAAATATAGCTTATAATAAAAATAACCAAAGTTGTTTTGTTTTTTTTTTAGGGACACACCCAGCAGCACTCAGGGGTTAGTCCTGGCTCTGTGCTCAGAAATATCTCTCAGGCAACCATATGAGATCCCAGGAATCGAACTACTGTTTGTCCTGAGTCGCCTGTGTGCAAGGCACATGACCTACCGCTATACTATTTCTCCAGTCCCCCAAAATACCCAAAGTTTAAAAATTGTCTATTAAATTGCAGAAGCTTTAACTAGAATCACTATATTTATCTATAGTTACATTTACATAAAATAATAATCCAGAAAAATATTTAAGAACTGGTGTTTTAATTACTATCCATTATGAAAAATGTCTGTCCACTTAGGGAGAAGAAAAAGTCTCAGCATCATTTATAGACTTTTTTTCTGGATGATAAAAAATAAAAAAGAAACAAAAATTCCTCTTCAATAAAACTGCTCCTGGGGCTGGAGAGATAGTCAGCTGGGGGGAGGGGGGCCCTCTTGGGCATGACTGACTCAGGTTTGAACCTTGAACCACTTATGGTCCCCCAACCCCTACCAGGAGTGATCCCTGAGAGTGTGTTCCACTCTCCAAAAAAACTGCCCAGTCCTTTTGGCTGTCATCCATCAGAGATGTCTGATCCTTGGCCTTAATTCTTTGACCCACATCTTCCAGAGAGATGTACTTTCTTCTTTAGAATGCTTTTCCCTGTACTTGGGAATGGTCCATACATTCCTCTTTGTGATAGAACTCCCTTTTCTATTCTGGAGAAATACGAGTTCTTGTTTGAGTATACATCCCCGTATTTCCCCTGACATCTGTATTTCCTGAAAAAAATTGTTTTGTATTTTTTTTCCCAAAAAATGCTTTAAAATTGATATAATTTTCCGATTTATCCTATGAAATCTAATTTTGTAGCATCACTGAAGTTAAGTGTAAATACTCAGTGTAAATTAGTGTAAAATTTACTCAGTATAATTATAAAATGTTAAATATATGGAAGAAGCAATTAGTTATATACAAAAATGTAAAAAGATCAAAATAATTATGTAAAGTGTAGAAATCTTTGGTTGTGAATTCCTATGTAGTCAAGTATTGGGAAAATAACCTGCCCTGTGCTACAGTCTTTTGTATTTTTTGGAGGGTGGAGAGCATATCCAGCAATGCTCAGGGCTTACTGTTGACTCTGTGGTGCTACCTGAAATGATACCTGAGCATATAGTCAGTAATAAGACTTGAAAACCACCAGGTGTGATCCAGAGCTCCCTCCCTAAAACAAATGCATAAAAATAAATGGAAATTATGGTCTAAAAATAATATTATATGGACCAGAGAGATAGTACAGCAGATTGGGTACTTGTCTTGAGCAGCTGACCCAGGTTCAATTTCTGACACTTAAATATGGTACCCCATGCCCACCAGGCATGATTGCTGGATGCAGAGCTAGAAGTAAGCCATAACCTGGTATGACCCCAAAACTAAAATCAAATTAAAATGACACTACATACTCAACTATATATTTATATTTAACTGCCACACCGTGACATAAGGCGCCTCTAAATGTATCTATGAATTTTCCTGGAGCAGTGAGATGATAAATCCCCAAGAAGTATTTTAGCCAGTAGGCCCATTGGTAGACGTTAATTATAACCCCTGCATGGATTACTGGTAATATTTCTGAAATTCATGACATGATAGTGACATTACAATTTCTTTCTTATTATCTGGCACATTCTCTCCCTTGTAAAAATATGACCTCAGTCAATGACTCTGCTCAGGGAAAATTTCAGCACCAAAAGTCTACAAAGAGTTTCCCCTCTGGCCAATAAATCTGCATTTCTAAAGCAAATTGGTCAGCTAAGATGCAAACCAGCCTTTCAGGTTTCAGCTTCTAAGTAGTAAACAAACAGTTTCTTCTTGCTAGCTGCCATCCGGCCATCCCCCAAATTCAAGTTTTTCATCTTTTGTCATAAGATCTCCTTTCTAATATAGCTACATCCTCTTCTCTTTATTATGCTACTTTCCCCTTCCAAGTGTGGGATTCTTTTCACCTGTACTGGCTATTTTAGGGCCTGCTGTCATTGTGTCCATTCTCCTGTGATTTCTGCCTTTTGTCAACACGGAAATTCCTTTCATGCCTGAGACTGGGTTGGCTATGTATAAATACTACCAATATGGGAGAATAAAATTGTCCCATGTCTATAGAAGATGCGGGTCCCCATACAATTTATTTTGTGTGGTTTCACTATTTCATATTTCATATTCTGCCCGGCCACTCCTGTTACCTGCTTTCCTCTCATGAAAGCTATTTTCCCCACAAGAGTTGCTGAGAAGCAAGACGCCTGCAGCATTTAATAATTAATTTATTATTCACAAATTTAAAAATGCTAAAAAGCTTCCTTCTATATATATATTAAAAAAAACCGATTCTCTTATCACTTTCAAGTTGTGTATGCCTTGAGCCTACGTTCAACTTAACACATTCAATTATTCTTTGTTCTGGGAAAATCAGAATTATATTATAGCTGTCAAAGAAAAAAAAATTTGCTTTCAAGATGCCATTTAATGAATACTGCTGTAATAAAGATATTTTCCCTCCCAACACCAGCCACTGAAGCATTATTGAACTATAGTTTTGCTTTGCAAATATTCTTCCTACTGGTAAGTCTTATACTTCCTTATACTTAAGGAAGTAGATGAACCAAAGGTGTCCTACATTTTAAGTTTGAAAAAACTTTCGAGGGATATCTATTTATCTTCAAATATGTAACTACTGGGTTTAGTATTTTTCATATTTAATAGTACCTTCTACTTCCTTTTGTGGTGCCACACCCAGCAGTTCTCAGAGTTCCTCCGGGAGCTCTGCACTCAGGGATCACTCTTGGTAATGCCGAAAGCTGAAGTCAGTCACAGGAATACAAGCACCCTGCCCATTGTTCTGGTGCTCCGGCCCTGTCTATATTTGATTTTAGGACACATTGCAATATAGAATGTTCTGTGTGTTTTGTGCAGAATTCAAATTAGCAGAGAGAAGTAAATGATAAATGGTTGAGAAGTGTTAACTATAATTTTTTTGTAAGAAATAAAATATGGGGGTTCAAAATGCAATCTGTAATTATTTGGGGGGGCATACTCCAGTGGTCCTCCTGGCTTATTTCTGATTCCTTCTGTGCTCCTTCCTTCATGACTTACTTCTGTGCTCAGGGATCATTTCAGCTAGTGCTCAGAGCCAGAAATTTAACCCTGGTCAGCTACATGTGAGTCAGGCATCTTACATCTGTACTATCTCTCTGACCCAACAAGATCAATTACTAAAAACCAAGTCCAGCAAATTGTATAGTGCCAGCAAAAAAAAAAAAAAAAAAATAGCAAGAATTTGTGATTTTACGACAGAACAAACAGAGTATTTCCCCCTCATTATAACTGATGAGGAGTACTTGGTTGCAAATATTTAGTGAAAACTAGGAACAAGTAATCTGAAGCAACTGCAAAAAATAAACAGAAAATAAGCCCTGTGCTTTAGAACATCGACTAATCCAAATGCAGAGGGTCCCATGGAATCCTTGATGAAGAGAGAAAACTCAAGATGTATTTTCATCAAGAAATGGCCAATAATATAATGCTAGAAGTCAGGTATGTCATTATGAAACAAGATGAAGGAGAGATTCTATTTTGTTTGTTCTTTCTTTGTGGAAGAGGTTAACAATTTCTAGAATCACTGATTAAAACAACATTTATTTTAAACATACTTTATTTTATATATTTAACAGATTGGTAAAACAATCTATAGACCATCCACTTCATAAGTATTTCTCAGATAATTTGTTTTCAAAGTCACTGATACAGACATTAAAGTCTCCATTGAATTTTCTTATTCTCTCTGTCTCTCTCTCGTTGGTAGGAAGGCCACCGATTCTACATAGTAATTTTTAGACAGTCAGCTGTGTTCAATTAGGGAGAGTACCTAATTTTCAAATGAAATGAAAATTACATCTATTATTTACAATATTTTGAAAAATAAATCTAATTTTATTCTATACGTTTATACTGTAAACTGAAGGAGCTTCATTTAGGTATTTTAATATATTCCAGAATATGTGCATTTATAACATATTAATATTTACTATAGGGTGTAAAAACATTAATTTAAGAAAAATCCATTCTATACATTACCTGAAATGTAAAGCAGGGGTTTGAAGATCTACAATTATTTTATCTTCTAATCTGAACTGTCCAAAGAAATAAATCCTCTTGTAAGGCAGAATCATCTCAATGAGATCAAAACATATTGATATCCTTTGAATGGTTAAAAGATACTTAAATAACTAAAGTGATGGACTTATAAATATTCTTAATAACAAAGCCCGGCATATATATTTATATACACATATACCTATAAAATAATTTACTATATTTCATATATCATTAAAAATAGAGATGGTAATCTGATTTAAACCCAGACATTTCTTGTTGATATTTAAATTTAGAAATTTCAGTATGAAAGTGAAAAAATGATCTATTTACCTGGAGGACAGACCTTCTATATCCTCAATAATGCTTGACCTGACATCAGAATAGATCTTGAGGACCACTGAGGACCATCTTCTCAGAATCCAGAAACTTTACTCAGTTGATTTCATGCTAAGATAAACTCAGGCCAAGTGTAATTTAAAACTACCAATAACATTAAGGATGTTCATTTACTGAGCCTGGGTCAGAAAATAAATATTGAAATAGATATGCATACAAATTGTAACAAAACATAATCTGAAAACTAACTCAATCATCAAATTCAAAAGCATTCTCAGTAACGGTTGCTCGAATTATGGCATTCAACCTGATATCTTCTGCTTCTTTCCTAGTGCTCTATGTTTTTGTTTTGTTTTGTTCTTGTTTGAGGGTCACAGCTGGCTGTGCTCAGGGAATACTTCTGGTTCTACACTTAGGGTTCATTCCTGGCAGGCTCAGGGTGGGGAATATGCAGTGTTGGGGATAGAACCCAAGTCGAGCATGCGCAAGGCCAAATACCCTACCTGCTGTACTATTGCTCGAACCCCAGGAAAACTGAATCTTACATCATTTTAGAATACAATTTAAATGGCTCAGGAAATATACTGCTTTTAGAAAAAAAATCTGATCAAACAAATTAGGGAAAGGGCTTAAAGGAAGCCTACAAGAACCAGAAAGGATAAGACAAGCAGCTCTTCTTTATACTTTTAGTAACAAAGCAGGATTATGATCTCTTTTTAATTTATTTTCCACTTATATAATGTAGCATAAATAATTCTACTACCTAAAGAGATTTCTTCTATCTACAGCGGATAAATCTATAAACTTTGATTCACTACTTTAAGTCTTTCATGGATAAAATACTTTAAAAATCAAAACATCAACGCCTATGGGCTTCCTTTTCAAAAAATGCTATTCTGAATTCGAGATTAAACTATATTCAATATGGCTTTTCATATGATGTACTTTGTATTTTGTTTCTGTAAGATCCTAATTCATAATGGTGTAAATTCATAGTAATTCCCTAGGAGAAGGAGCATTTTACTTATTTATAAAGTAAAGACCTTTTTTTTCTTTACCAACTATTATGCTTAACAAACTTATTATAGGGCTCTGAGACTGGAGTAATTTCAGAATACCTAAGCACACACTGCTATTAGAAAAGATTGGAAAACCAGGGGTCTCTGTATTTATTAAACTGAATCACTTGGCAATAAAATTCAGTTAACGCTTTAGGCATTGAGGAAACTTCTTCCCATTCAGATCTGCTGCTGTGGTAGACCTGGACTTCATCTGTAATTTCATCTGGTGCATAATCACCACCTAAGATATAAATTTTATCTTCGATTCCAACTGCACCTGCATTAAAGCCTGCGCATTCGAAGGATCCTTCACCCTTCCAAACACAGGTATCTGGACAAAAACTATAAACCTTATAGGTAGAAAGGTCACAAATGTACAAGGTGCAGTTGACGGGGACGGCCTTAATTAGCGTTGCATGAAAGAACTGCCCAAACTCGGCTACTAGCTCAGACCATTGGTCCGTTGAAGCATTGTATTTAAAAAAACAGTCCAGTGATGGATTGAAGGCATCTGTAATTTCTACCTCTGACCCCAAAACGTAAATGATATTCTGACATGTGCTTGCCTCTGGGTAATAAATGCCTCTGGGTAATGGGCTCACCGACACCCATTCTTTGGAAAGGGGGTCATAAGATTCCACGTCTAAGAGGCTCTTAATGTCCTGAGCTCCCCTAGTCTTACCACCAATGACAAACAATCGGTTGAGTGCCATAACGGAGGTGTGCATGGTTCTTGGTGTTTTCATAGTAGATACCAAGAAGAAGTCATTTTTGACTGGACAGTAACACCAAGCCTGATCGGTGGCATCGTGGTAAGACTCTGCAATGTGAAGTCGAACCGTTCTACAGCAACTTCCCCGGCAGCCTCCAGTCAAAAAGATTTTCTCCCCGTAGCTTGACAGGCTGGATCCTGGCAAGTCAACCAGGTGCGGCTGGGGTAGTATTTTCCACGAATCATTTTTAATATTATAGCAAAATGTAAACTGCCTTTCTCCGTTTTCCTCAGTTTTGTGAACGAATATGTATTTTTCAGTTGTGGATGGTCGAGCGTCAGGGAAAAGTCCACTAGAACTTTGCACAGACTTTACGGCATCCAGGATGATGTCAAGACAGTTTGTGTTCCTGAGTAAAGGCTCTTCACTGAGCAAACATTCTTGAAGCATCTCTTCAGATAACTGGTGCAATCTTACTTTTTTAATCAAATGAGGCAGATACTTTTGCCTTGATTCTAAGTTATGTTTTGTCCAACTAAGGACAACTTTTAGTACAGTTTCTTCTTCGGGAACATTCAATTCGTCTGATTCCAGACATTTTTGCAATACACCAAAATTCATTTCTAAAAAGTCCTTGGATTTAAATAATAAAGAAAAGTGATGCTGTACAAAATATAATGCATGATCAAACAAATGCATAGATCCATAGCTATCTGATAAAGATAACAACTGTAAACAATTGACAAGATTAATGCTTTTTATTAAAAAGTCACTGCAAGCTTTGGATAGGAAGGAAACCTGAAGAAATGATGACAGTTGGAAGAACATTTCCACATTGTCATCTGTTATCTTTGTTTTTCCTGTATAGGCATAATCAAGAAATGCTTTTACTGCTTTAGAGGATAAATTAGTAATGGTAACACTTCCATCATCTCTTTCTTTCATGTTGACTTCAAACATAGCCCTGCAAAGTAAGGAATACAGAAGAACAAGTAAACAGGAACATTTTACTCAATAATTGGGGTATTTCTTCCCACAATGCCCTTATCTAACCTTCCTTTTGAGATGTCAATCCCACCTGGATGATGAGACCCACCCACACCTAAGTTGGACAGTCCAGTCTGAATAAAGAATAAGAGTGTCTGCCTGGGATAAGGGAGAGGAGCAGCAGCAAGGGAGACAGGCAGAGCTCCTGAGAGAAAGATATGACTTAGGCAGACATGGCACAGAGACCCAGGGCATAGGAAAGTCATGAGGGAATAAAGTGAGCTGACACTGATGAAACTTTAAGTGACTGTTTGTGGATTATTTCTCTGCCATTATCCTGACTCTTCAGGTCCGTTCACCTGAGGGGTTAGAAACACGGTGCCCGAGGCAGCCTCACCCAACACATGGATTTAATGCCTTGTATTTTATATTTTAATCAACAAATAATCATTTTAAATCTATTTTGGGGGAAAGGAGGACCCACACCTGGAGATGCTCAGGGGTTACTGAGGAATCATTCTTGGCAGGCTTGGAGATCATATGGGATGCCAGGGATTAAACCTGATTCATCACATGCAAGGCAAGTGTCCTTTCTGCTGGACTATCTCTCTGATCCAATAATTTTCAATCCCAAAGATTTACTTTACCTATAGGATACTTATTATTAATGTATTATAATCATTTCATTTATTTTTGAAATTTTTTTCTTTTTTTTTTTTTTTTTTTTTTGTTTTTGGGTCACACCTGGCTGTGCTTAGGGGTTACTCCCAGCTCTATGCTCAGAAATCACTCCTGGCAGGCACAGGGGACCATATGGGATGCCCGATCCAAACCACTGTCCTTCTGCAGGCAAGGCAAAAACCCTACCTCCATGTCATCTCTCCAGCCCCTATAATCATTTTAACAACTCCAGGAGTTATAGATAACACAATTCATCTAAAATGTTCTATGTAACTGCCACATTGGAACTACATAAATATAAAATAGCTAAGCTATAGCAGCTAAAAATGGCTATAAACATTAATAAAGTCACAATATTTTTAGTTATAAAAATAACTATATTATCTACAAAAAAGTCCAAAACACAAATAGACAAAATACCTGAAAAAGTCACTGCAGGCTGCTAACACACAACGATGGCATGGGATTATTTCATCCTTCATGATTATTTTAAAATCATAAAAGATATTTTGTTCTCTAAAATTCTGTAGTACATTTAAAATTTTCTGTCCATGATCTTCTGAGACAAGGAAGTTGTTCTTCTTCTCCGATGGAAGTCCATTACATGAGCTTTGTTGATTGAAATCGTAAGAATTATTCATAGTCGATTCCATCTTCTCTTGGAACTGGAATGAAAAAAACAAAATCACTGATACAAGTAGAGTCCTAATTAAATGTTCAGACTCCAAAAATTGCCCTTATTGACAATTACACAAAAATGTTCAATAATTATAATCATATGATAGTAAATTTTAAGCATGTTTTCATGACACAGTAATAAATTCACATTGATTTGCATGAATGTTGAGTTCGCTGGAGTAAGAAGTATGTTATTAAAAGATAATTGTTCAAGACTAATCATTACGTTAAATAACAAATTCTTTTTTTTTTTTTTTTTTGGTTTTTGGGCCACACCCGGCGGTGCTCAGGGGTTACTCCTGGCTGTCTGCTCAGAAATAGCTCCTGGCAGGCACGGGGGACCATATGGGACACCGGGATTCGAACCAACCACCTTTGGTCCTGGATCGGCTGCTTGCAAGGTAAACACCGCTGTGCTATCTCTCTGGGCCCACGTTAAATAGCAAATTCTTAAGATGAATAAATAGCTTATTTGGGATTTCAGCACATGACTAGACTTATCTGTATATACACATATATGTATATATGTAAGCATTACTATTTATGTAGCAGTTAGCATTAAGACACATACTAACCAAACTCTTAATCCTCCAGCCATTTATTTCTAGTTGTAAAGCAAATAGCAAAGTACTGATTTTAAAGTACACAAATATGCCTTCTAATATTAGACTTCAAAGGTAAGTAACTGAGGAATCAGGCATGTGATTGAGACAGTGGAGCAAATGCCTAGCACATGAGAGACCCCGAATTTGACCCCTGGCAGTACATGGCTTTCTGAGCACCATACCCACAAAAAGAAGCCCCATCTCCGAGTGAGCTTGAGGACCAAGTAGAGGCTTGGCAGCCCCGCCAGAGAGTGGAGACAGAAGCCGGAGCACTGCTGGCCTTTCAGGGCTGACAGGACATGGTGGTTCCAGGCAGTCAGGGCAGGATGGGTTGGAACCCTGGAGCCATGGCCTGGCTACAGGCTCCTGTGCTGGCCTCTGAGAGCTGTCCTGAGGAAGGATCGGGGCCAAAGATGCAGAACCACGAGGCAGGGGCATGAGCAGAGATGGGTCGGGCAAAACCCAAGAGACCAAGATCACAGAGGGCGCAACTGAGACAACAAGAAGTGGCCCTGTCGTCCAGTACTGCTGAGTATGGCACCTATTTAATATAAGAGAAGTGACTGATGGGGGCCGGAGAGATAGCATGGAGGTAAGGTGTTTGTCTTTCATGCAGAAGGACGGTGGTTCGAATCCCATATAGTCCCCGAGTGAGCCTGCCAGGAGCGATTTCTGAGCATAGAGCCAGGAGTAACCCCTAAATGCTGCCGGTGTGACCCAAAAAAAAAAAAAAAAAGATGAGAAGTGACTGAAATGACCAGAATGCTGGATTTTTATTAATAAGAAGTTGCCTTTTCTAAGAGTCAAAAGGGGAAAGACAAGCACTGGTACACAGTGGATGGATTTGAAAGCAGGAAGGAAAAGAAAATGACTTTATATGAAGAATGGTCTTTTCAAAAACAAGGTCAGGAGAAACCGAGGCAGAGCAGCATCAGAGTCCTGTTTGTCAGGACGAAAAGCAGGCCAGAAATTCAAGATCACGGAAGGTCAGATAATTACGGTTTTCCCAAACTATGGATTTAGTTCCAAGCATTAAAGTTTATACTAATAAATACAAGGAGTGGGGAAACAAAGAAAAATAATTAGGGAACTAGGGAGCCAAAGCAATTGGGAACCAGGATTCTATAGTATGCATTTCTGTCCTGATTCTCTATGGCTTTGCTAATCACCCCCCTTGGAAGCAGCTTTAGATAACCATGTTTTTAAATTGTTCTTTACTTGCATGCATTTGTGACTTTAGCTGGAGCTCCTGATGCTCTCTTAAGGCCAGTCAGAGGCGGTCTGGCTGAAGAAACTGAAGGTCTATCTGAAGTCCAAGTCCTTATAGCATCCTTAAGACACTTTTAGGCACTTTTCAGGGCTGGAGCACTAGTACAGCAGGTATGAAGCTTGTCTTGCATTTGGCAGACCCCATTTCAAGGCCTGATACGTCATCTGATCCCCAAAGGCCCCCAAAGCTTCAGGAGCCATCTTTCCTGAGCACAGAGCCAGAAGTAAGCCGTGATGTGCCCTGATCTCCCAAAACAAACAGAAACAAGCCAAATATCTGTGGTATGTCCACGGAGAACAGAGATGCAAACAATTTTAGCAAATTTCTAACAAATTGAATTGAGCCATTCAAAGAATAGGCACACAGCCACGTGAATGCCGGGATGGTTTAACATAGGTAAATTTAAGGATGCATCATCTTACTCGAAAGGTAAACATCACACGATCATCTCAATAAGTGTTAGAAAAAATGCAATAAAATTAAACTTCCATTTATGAGGAAAAAAGAGACCACAACTTAGTATAATAAAGGCCTATGTGATAAGCCTATATTGCAAGCATTATAGTCATTACCAGAAAATTAAAAATTTTCCCTCTAATCAAGAATATGGTAATGTCAACCCTTACACCACTCTTTTTTAACATAATATTGAAGTCCTAACCCTAGTATTTAGGGAGGAAGAAACAGGCATATCATAGGAAAAGGAAGAGGGAAATGACCCATTTATAGGTAAAATAATTGGTTATATAAAAAAAATCTCAAAATTACCACCAAAAAGCTATTAAGTAGTTCAACAAATTCAGTAAAGATACAGTGCACATGGGGCCGGAGCAATAGCACAGTGGTAGGGTATTTGCCTTGCACGTGGCCAATCCAGGATGGACCTTGGTTTGATCCCAGGCTTCCCATATGGTCCCCAGAGCCAGAAGCAATTTCAGAGTGCCTAGCCAGGAGTATCCCATCACCAGGTGTGGCCCAAAAAGAAAGAAAGTCACTTACTACTTAAAACCCTCAATAGGCTAAGTGCATATCTACCAAAATTCCTATAACATTTTTAAACAGAATAGTAAAAGTAATCAAACCACAAAATACATCAAATAACCAAAGAAATACTGAGAAAGAAAGAAAGAAAGAAAGAAAGAAAGAAAGAAAGAAAGAAAGAAAGAAAGAAAGAAAGAAAGAAAGAAAGAAAGAAAGAAAGAAAGAAAGGAAGGAAGGAAGAAAGAAAGAAAGAAAGAAAGAAAGAAAGAAAGAAAGAAAGAAAGAAAGAAAGAAAGAAAGAAAGAAAGAAAGAAAGAAAGAAAGAAAGAAAGAAAGAAAGAAAGAAAGAAAGAAAGAAAGAAAGAAAGAAAGAATAGCAACAACAAAAACTGGAGGCTTTACATTCTGATTTCAAACTATATAACAAAGCTACATTAGAATCATATGGTAAGGACCTAAAGGCAAATATATACACTAATGCAACAGAATAAAGAGCCTGAAAATATGGTCAACTAATATTTGACTTTAAAAAATTAAGTGGTAGGAACAAGTTGAATCTATATATACTTTATTATCGCATCACAGAAATGAATATAAAATCAATTAAAATTCTAGATTAATAGTGAGGTAAAAAAAATTGGGAGCAAATCTTGGCGATAATAGTTTGGATGTCATTCCTAAAGCACAAATAACAAAAGCACACATAAGCAAGTAAACTGAGCTAAAAAGCTCTACACAGCAAAAGATCAACAATCAGTGAAAGAAACCAGAAGGAGCGATCTCATTCCCTCCAGATCTCACTCATGTGGATCAAAGAGAAATTAAGCAAGGAAACAGAAACTAGGGATGATAAACTCGCTGGCTTTCACTACAGAACAGAGGTTCCCAAGAGGGAGAGAGGATTGAAGAAGGAGGAGACGGACCAGAGGATACCAGGACAAGAGTCTCTGTCTGGGATTATGGTGATGGTGGAAGTACATTGATTTTATGCTCTGAAGCTATGGATGTGGACACTATTGTAAACCAGGCTACCTCCACTACCGATATAAACCAAACCAAACCGAACAAAATAACAGCAAACGTTTTAAAATAAACATTAAGTATAAAACCATTGCATTTTACAGAGTAAAACATTTGTACCCAACTAAGGAGGAAAAATAGATGAAAATAAACAAGAAGCTTAGACAATGGGACAAAATATCTGATAAACCATTTAAAACTGGGATAATATTCTGCATAAGATTAGGAACTTGGGGCCCGGAGAGATGGCACAATGGTGTTTGCCTTGCAAGCAGCCGATCCAGGACCAAAGGTGGTTGGTTCGAATCCTGGTGTCCCATATGGTCCCCCGTGCCTGCCAGGAGCTATTTCTGAGCAGACAGCCAGGAGTAACCCCTGAGCATCACCAAGTGTGGCCCCCCCAAAACAAAAAAAAAAAACAAAAAAAAAACCAAAAACAAAACAAAACAAAACAAAAACAAGATTAGGAACTTATATAATTCAGTAGTACAAATGCCAATAATATAATTTTTGAAATGGGCAGATTAGAAAGTTTTCTTAAAGGTGTTCGACATTAGCAATTATCAGACACATACAAAATGAATCACAATGAAATGTCATCACATCTGTGAGAAAGGGTATTATTAAACAGACAAGAGACAAATCATGATGGTGAGGTTATGGAGGAAAAAAATCCCTTGTATCTGTTGGTGGCGAGAAAAATTGGTTTCCATTATGAAAATAGCATAATGACTTCAAAAGTTTAAAAAATAGAAAAGAAAAATAACAGGGTCTGGAGAGAGAGTGCAGATAGCAGACCTGGGTTTGATCTCCACTAACCTAAATGGTCCACTGAGGCAACAATGTGTGATTCCTGAATGCAAAACCAGGAGTAAACCCTGAGCACCACTCTGTATAGCCAGCTCAAAAAATTTTTTTATTTTTTTATTTTTTTGGTTTTTGGGTTATACCTGACAGCACTCAAGGGATACTCCTGGCTCTATGCTCAGAAATCGCTCCTGGCAGGCTCAGGGGACCATATGGGATGCCGGGATTCAAAACACTGTTTTTCTGCAGGCGAGGCAAATACTCTATCTCCATGCTATATCTCTGGCCCTCAAAAAATTTTTTTTCAAATCAACTACGATATGTCCCAGTAATTCAACTTCTGAGTATCCATATGAAGGACATAAACTCACTCTCCCAGAAATATCTGCATCCTTGTGTTCACTGTGTCATTATTTACTGCACAATATACTATATTTGTAATATATATAACTATAATATACTATATATAAATATATATATACAATATAACATGGACATAATCTAAATATCTATCTGCAAGTGAATTGTAAATGGGAGGGGTCATTCAGCCTAAAATAAATAGACACTCCATAGGGTGAAAATTTCTAAGTAGTAAAGAGTAGTATAATAAAAATGGCATTTTTTCCTTCGTTTCATATACAATTAGCACTTTTTTTTTAAGATGGCTTGTTGGTGTCTATAACTTTTTGCTTAAGGAAGTAAATCAATTCTCAAGTTACTGTTCTTTCTTTGAATATCTCCCATTAAAGTCTGAAATAAGTAAGTGAATCAATAAAATCACAGAAATCAAGCCTAAGATATAAAGTAAGAAAAGCCCCCCCCCACCTCCCAGAATACCTGTGTAACTTCACATAAATGGAATATTAAACTTGGGCTTGGATTCAACCAGTCTTCCAGTGATAGTTGTTTAATCACTGATGCTTCAAAATACAGCAAGATCTCTTTTGAGTAGATTTTGTATTCCATTTTAATTATAGAGTCTAATTATATGGTGGCTGCTACAGTAGACACTATAGTGAACAAGCAGTCATGAGTCTGCTTTCTGTAAAAAAGAAGACTAACATTTTAAATTTCTATAAATATTATGATGAGCTAACTCAGAAATGAAAATAAAAATGAGGGGAGGCATAGTTAGTGTCAGATAATGGTAAGAGTAGACCCTGAACCAGCCTTTCCACTACATGTGTTACATACTCCCATCTTCCAAATCCTTGTTTCATACTTTATATATAGAGAAAATGGAGCTCTAAGAATTTAATTTGTCCTCTGTCACAGAGCAAATAAGCAAGGTGCTAGGGTTCTAGGATGTAAGCCCAAGGATATTTGGGGGCCCATACCCCACAGTGCTTAAGGGAAAATGAAGCTGAGATTTTAATTTGTCCTAGGTCACACAGCAAATAAGCAGGGTGCTGCAGGTGCTGGGATGTAAGCCCAAAGATATTTTGGGGGGGTCCACACCTCACTGTGCTTAGGTGTTAGTCCTGGCTCTCTGCTCAAGGAGGATTACTTCTGGTAGGGCTCAGGAGATCATATAGGATGCTGGGGATCAAACTCAGATAGGTCAAGACAAACACCTTAACAATCTTTCCAGTACACTCACAAATTTTAAAGAATAGAAAAGTAGCTTAAACAATTATATACATAATCCATTTCAATATCCAAAGTTTATATTGATGACAAAAAGACATTCCCTGTGCTAATGCATATAGGCAGAGGGGCTAGTGAGATAGTAAGGTGGTGAGGGCACTTTTCCTTGCACACTGCTGGCTCAGTTTCGTCCCCAGTATAGCATAAGATCCCCTGAGCCCCTCCAGGAGTGATCCCTGAACACAGAGGCTGGAGTAAGCCCTAAGCATTGCTGAGTGTAGCCTCAAAATAAAACAAAACAAAATATATATAAGAAGAAATTTAAGTGCTACAAAAGGAATGAAGATCAGAGAGAGGAGAAAATTCCAGGGGGGGGGAACGAATACCATGATATTGTTTGCAGGTATATTAGGCATTAAAATTAAAAATAGGGAGCTTAACTGGTTCCAAGAATAGTACATCTAAGTAAAACTTAGTAAATCAAAGTTAATAAATAATTCCAAATTTTCTTACCTGTTTCACCAAAAGTAGTAATTACTGCACAGAATATGTAAGAGAATGTGCATGGAAGTGTTCTAGAAACAGACACTACACCAAACTCATAAACATCTATTCAAACTGGACAAAACTATGAAAGTTTTAATACGATGCTTTGATACATGAGGTTAAAAGTGGAACTGAGTTATGATGATTAGTGCTGTTAAGGATATGAATAGATGCCTTATACCTTGAGAATAAGTAAAGTACTTTACTTAACACTTTCTCTTCTTTCATCTTTTTATCTATGTTTTTAAAAGAAGTGGCAAATCTAAACATCACTGTGGAACCTGATCTAGGTTTCAAGAGATGCTAACCAAGTTGACATGTCTTGCCACTAATTCATTTCACAGTTCTTTTGAATATCTCTATATGGGAGTGTCCAAATTGTCATCTCTTTGGAAAGGATTGGAGGGCTCAGCTACATGCAAGAGCTATTGAAAACTGAATTATGAGCATAGGACCAATTTTCTGATGGCTGGAAATTACCCACAGGAAACAGGTAACCATTCTTGTTGGTCTTAGTTGGTGATCTCTAGACTCATCTACAGAGACCAATTTCCAACCTGGGGTCAAAACGCACACAAGACTATAATGGTGAGCACTTCCTTAGAAATGCCACCTACATCCCACAAGAAAAATATTTGGAAGCAGACATCTGTCCGGCCCTTCTGGATGTCTGGCAACTGACCAGAGGCATCTCGGAAGATCTGCAATCGGTACTGGGTTCTGCCACACAATGAGATGATAAAATTCCTCCTGCCTCCTGTTTGCTCACTGGGGCTTTGGCTAGGTTTTAGGCAAATGCAAAAAGTTTGGGGGTTTTAATTTTTGGTTTTGTATTGGGGGCCATACCCGGGGAGTGGGGTGAGTTCAGGGATTCCCCCTGAGCAACCAGGAATCACTCCTGGCAGGCTGGGGGTGCAAGGGCATGCATGCAACATGGACCTGCTGGGTGCAAGTCAAGCATAAACGTTGGAAGCTGCAACCAAGGTCAGCAGCAGCATCAGTCCGGATGCTGGAGAGCACTGGGAGCCTTCAAGTCCAGTTTCAAGGATGCACGGGTGTTATGGGTCCAATGTCTGGGCCCCAAAGGGTTGGGACGTTTAGGAGAGCCAACTCTCAGGGCCTCCAGAGAGCAATCATGCAATCCCTCATGCAATCCCTCCCAAGAGCCAAAAAGCTCCCAAATGTAGGCTCTTCCCCTTCCCCACGACTCCTGGGGGGAAGACCCCATCTTTTGGTACCCAGTACCAGCATCCCACTCCTCCGCAGACCCGGGAGCTCACCCACCTGCCTCTGCAGCCTGCGAAGACTCCGCCCGCCCTGGAGTCCCTGCCTCCAGGGGTCGCGAGGCTATTGGCTGGCGCGCCTGTCACGTTAGCACATCTCCCAAGATGATTGGCTAATATTTGTACGTAGCCCCGCCCTAGAGGGTCACAAGTTGATGCCTCCGAGTCGTCCCTGACCCCGCCCAAGAAGGTCACAGCCGCGGGCGTGACGCCTTGTCGCAGAGGCGGGGTCGCCCGAATCCACGCTTTCTATTGGCTGCTCGAGGTCACGTGCACCGGACGTCCGGGGGACGGGGCGGGGCTTAGGGCGGCGTTCCCAGCATTCTCTCCGGCAGCGGCGGCGGTGACAGCTGTGCGTGGCTCGGCTGTGCCCAGTGTCCAGTGCTCGGTGTATGGTGCTCCCTGGACGGTGCTCCTGCGTGTTCCCGGCCATGGAGGGCGTGCGCTGGGCTTTCTCCTGCGGCACCTGGCTGCCCAGCCGAGCCGACTGGCTGCTGGCCGTGCGCTCCATCCAGCCCGAGGAGAAGGAGCGCATAGGCCAGTTCGTCTTTGCCCGGGATGCCAAGGCTGCCATGGTTGGTGCTTGGGGGGCTCCCCCGGGGATCTGGGTTTCGGGGTGCACGCGGGGACCCTCATACCCGCTCGGGGCTGCCTTGGTGGCCGCTTCTCACGGGTGCACAGGCCTGGGCCTTGCTTGGGGGCCAGGCAGGCCCAGGTAGCATCACCCCCTTGATCTCCCCAGAAAGGCCTGGTTAGGAGCACCCCACCCGGGCAGCCTCGTTGCATGCATTTCCACTCTAGGTTGCATGTTTTCTCACATGCAAATCTTCCCAATATTATGCTGCAGATGGAGGCCACCCTGGCATTACCCTAAGACAGCTCAGTGGTTCCCAACCCCAACTTTGGGCCCTTTAGGGTTGACATGTAGGGGTGTTAGGGCGTTTTTGAGGGTACAGGGGTGAGTTTTTATTTATTTTTTGAATTCTAATGATGTTTTATTTTAAAAAAATGGGAGAAATTTGGATTCTTGCAGGCTTGAAAACTCAGTCAAATTGAAGGAGCAACTTCGAAGGAAACTTTGACACTATCTCTCTTTTGTCATCACATACTCTTGGTTATTTGGCTTGTGATTTGGGGGGGATTAAGAATAGACGGAGGGGTAGATAGCTGTTATGAGGCTTGCCCGTAGCTGGCGTGGCTGCTCTTGAACTTGAGAATACAGCACCAAGTTAGATGTGTACAACCCTATTACCAGCAACAAAACTAAAGGCAACCCTAAAATGTACTCCAGTCATAGAAGTGGTCTCCTGATCGTGTAATTTAATGCCACAATTAAAGTGTACCTTCCAGTCTTTAAACACGTGCAGGTTTAAAAGTGTATTTCTCTAGGAGGGACTCAGAGAGCTAAACCTTATGCTGGTAATCTATCTAGACGTGTTTAAGCAATGGGAAGGGTTACCTGCTTCCTTCCTGATGGAAGAAGAGAACAAGTAAGAAGGAACATTTTCTATCTTAGGGAGCATTGTTTAAATCATAATGCAGTCTTTGAGTATTTTAACAAAACACATTTTTTGAAATTAAGTGTATATGTGTTTAAAATTCCCGGAATAAGTTTTGTGTGTTAATGCCAGTTCCATAGCTACATATTAAGTAGATCCCAATGCATGCCAACTGTTTTATTTACTCCACAGGCTGGTCGTCTGATGATAAGAAAATTAGTAGCAGAGAAATTAAATATCCCTTGGAATAACATTCGTTTGCAAAGAACTGCTAAGGGAAAACCAGTTCTTGCAAAAGACTCCTCGAACCCGTACCCCAATTTCAACTTCAACATCTCTCACCAAGGGGATTATGCCGTGCTGGCCGCTGAGCCGGAGCTCCAAGTTGGAATCGACATCATGAAGACTAGTTTTCCAGGTGATGACCTTTGCATGCTGCTGGGGCTTATGTCTTGGTTTTCTGTCCTTTCTATTGCACTGTGAATTGTTCCAGCTTTGGGGACAGTACGCTCAGTGCACAAAGATAGTCTAGCTGAGAGAGTATATTTGTAAAAAGGTACATTTCTTTGGATCTTAACAGACTGTTAAGTAAAAAGGAGGTAAAAAGGTCGAGTTTCCTAACCTAGAGATGTTTTACTTGAGGCAAGTAAAAACACAGAGATGTTCTTAATTTATACCTGCGCTTGTTAAGTCAAAGTTGAAACACTCTTTGGCAGGTATGCTCAGGGGTTATTATTTCTGGCTCTGCGCTCAGATGGACTAGGGAACCATTTGGGCTGCCGGGGATCGAACCCACATCAGCCATGCTCAAGACAGGTGCCTTACCTGCTGTGCTAAATCACTCCGGCCCTAAAACAGTATTTTTAAAGACTTCGTAATGCAGTTTTAACACTTCTGTTTGCCTATTAAAAGATGTTAAGTCTAATTGGACTCAAGAGTAAGTTCATTGCGAATAGCATTTTAAGCAGATTTAAGCAATTCTGTGTCATTTTATTCCAGTATTTTCCAGAAATTCATCAGTAAGTTGTTGGTTTGTTGAAGAATCAAATCTTGATGCCGAAGTATAGCATGGTCTTCAGTTAGAGATGACATGTATTTGTGCTTAAAAGAAAATTCTTTGTAGAACGTTAAGATAGTTAAAAAAGTAATTTTCGGTGGGAAGAGATAGCACAACAGTAGGGCATTTGCCTCGCATGCAGCTGATCCAGGATAGACAGTGGTTTGAATCTTTTCAACCCATATGGTCCTCCAAGCCTGCCAGGAGCAATTTCTAAGTGCAGAGCTAGGAGTAACCCCTGAGCGCCACCAGGTGTGACCCTAAAACCAAAAACAAACAAACAAAAAAGTAATTTTCAGAATATTTATATTGTGAGATTTTGCCATAAAAGTTTGTTAATGGGGCCAAAGTGGTGGCACAAGCAGTAGGGCATTTGCCTTGCATGTGCTGACCTAGGGCGGACTGTGGTTCAATCCCCCAACATCCCACATGGTCCCCCAAGCCAGGAGCAATTTCTGAGCACATAGTCAGGAGTAAGCCCTGAGTGTCACAGGGTATGACCAAAAGGCTCCCCCCCCCCAAAAAAAAAAAGTTTGTAGCTGGTCATCATTGAAACTGCTAACAGTATGGGGTCTGAGTGGTGCCGACCTCTTTTATACGTGTGACCCACACATACACCCATGGACAGATTTAGGATTAATACCTCCTGTTCACAGAGGCTAGACGCCTAGGGGACAGAGGTTAGGATTTGCACTGCTTTTAGCACAGAGTTGTGTGGTCCATAGACAAGCCAGATGTCCCGTACATCGCAGCAATTTGATGCTTGTAACTCTGAGCCTTTAACAGGCCCAATAGCAGGTGGAGGTTGCTTTTAACTAATTTGATAAAGATGGCATCTGACAATGATAATAATGAGGGATCGGAGCCTGAATATGCATCTTGCTTTTTTTTTTTGACTGTTGGACCACCGGGAAGGACTTACTGCAATCTGCTCAGGGCTAGCACAGATATCTTGGAGCCTCAGGATCCCATATGTGATACCTTAAGACAGTCAAACCCAGCTCATTTGGTCACTGTATGCAAGGCCAGTGCCCAATCACTACTATGACTTGTACCATCTCTGACCCCAGGCCTTTCTCCTTTCATTGTTTCCTGCCTTTTATCTGAATGTGCTCATGTCCTTTTTTCTCCAGTGATGAATTGGTTTTCAGAAAGATCTGAAGGATCACCTTACTTTAAAAAAAAACTGGGTGAACTTGGGAAAAAAGCCCTTTTATTTCTGCATTACGTTTTTCTTAAGTGAACTTTTGTTTTGTCTTGTTTTATTTTGGTCACACCTTGTGGTGCTCAGGGATTGATCCTGGCGATGCTCGGGGACCATCTGAAATGCCAGGAATCTAAACCTGGGGCCAGAGATCAAACCTGGGTTTTCGGTGTGCTAGGCAAATGCCCTACCTGCTCTCCTGTCACTCCAGCCCCACATGAACTTTTCCTAAAGCCAAACATGATCGGAAAGGATATTGAACCATAGGACTTGAACCATATGTCTGTGCATCATTGGAACTCAGCATGTGTATGTGAAAAGTCTGGGTTTGTGGATGTGACTTAGTTTATTGTGCATCATAACTTCTAAATTCTGGGTTATCGCAGATGGCAGGTCTTATTCTTTAAGTCCAGCTGAGTAGAAGCGGGCATCCATCATTTCTACCATATCAAAATTGTGCCAACAATTTTCAGGGTTCCTCTGTGTGACTTTCTAAAGCCTGTATCATATTCCAAAAGCACTGTATATAGTAGGTGTAATTACAGGGATCACACTTAGCCAAAAGAAGATAGCCACCAGCCCGCTTCTTTTTTTGTGAAGAAATCACCTGAAAACCATTAGATGTTTGTCTCACAGTATACCACAAAACACAGTTTTTGATAAATAGACCAAAAAAACTTGATAAAACAGCAGACAAGAGGGTTTAGCAATGACCACACCCTGCCACATTATGGCTAACAGTGATTTTTAAGTCTTTCCAGGAACTTGACCATTCTATTCCTTCAGCCATCCACTCTTGGAAGCCATTTTTTAGCTAAGAAACCTAGTAAGCAATGCTAAATAGCATGATAAGAAAGTTTGGGGTGCGAACATTGGACTCAAGGGGCCTGACCCAAGTCTTGGAGAGTGAGTGAAAGCAGCTCAGGTAACTGGAAGCTCAGGAGGCTCAAACATCAAACATTCCTAGATTTGTATCTGAATCCATTTCTGAACCAATTCTTAGGCCTCAAGTTTCTTTGTATGCAAATCAGCACCTTGGAGTCGAAGCCTCTTTTCCCTTGGAGAATGAAACAAACTTTACTATGTTGTTGGGAGCCCCCAAGCCTATACGGGCCAGGCTAGACCAGTCCCCTCCTTACAGGAGACTGGTCCCCTCATCTGGCTGCTATTGTGCTCACACCTCACTTTGGGTTTGGAGGGTCTATGGGGCTGAGCTTTAAGCCTTAAGGTTTGACTTTAGTACGCCTTTTGCCCATAGACCTTCAGTATTAGCTTAAGGGACTTAAATCACTTTGAGGTAATTATTGCAGTAGGTGCCAGTCTAGTTTCTGTGTCCTGTTAGTCCATAGTTGCGAGGCAGCTAGTTTCCAGCTCTTTATTTCCCAGTGATAAAGCTATACGCCTGGAAAATTTGGTTTTTCAGACCTTGGTTGGTATCTCTGTAGCAGTAGGGTGCTTCAATTGAAGGTGTATGTATGTGTGGTGCTGTTTTTTATTCAGCACAATCTTCCAGAATGTTTACAATACAAATTCACTCTTTATTTTCCTACTATTTTGTTTTGTTTTGTTTTGTTTTTGGGTCACACCCGGCAGTGTTCAGGGGCCACTCCTGGCTCTCTGCTCAGAAATCACTCCTGGCAGGCGCGGGGGACCATATGGGATGCCTGGATTCAAACCACGACCTTCTGCATGCAAGGCAAATGCCTTACCTTATCTCTCCAGCCCGCTATTTTTTTTTTTAAATGAGTTTGCCTATTGTGTATTTTCACCATAATGCCACAGTGTGTCGCTGTTTGGCTTTGAATATGTGAAAAATCCTCCCTGTTGGTCAGGTCAGTTCCTTTTTGGAACAGATAAAATGCTCAGACCACTCCACATGCCAGGATTTCTGGGTGTTTGACTGGTATGTGGGGGGCTCTGGGCAGGACAGCTAGCCACAGGTCCCCTGGGCTGAACTCCTAGTCCAGGGGGCCAAGATCCCCCCAAACCTGGTGGGTCTTCAGGGCCACGCCTGGTTAATCGGGCCCTGGGGGGAGGCGGGGGAGAAATCCCGCCCTTTGCATCCCAAAACTGCAGAGGCACGGCTGGGCTCAGACCACTCCACATGCCAGGATTTCTGGGTGTTTGACTGGTATGTGGGGGGCTCTGGGCAGGACAGCTAGCCACAGGTCCCCTGGGCTGAACTCCTAGTCCAGGGGGCCAAGATCCCCCCAAACCTGGTGGGTCTTCAGGGCCACGCCTGGTTAATCGGGCCCTGGGGGGAGGCGGGGGAGAAATCCCGCCCTTTGCATCCCAAAACTGCAGAGGCACGGCTGGGCTCAGACCACTCCACATGCCAGGATTTCTGGGTGTTTGACTGGTATGTGGGGGGCTCTGGGCAGGACAGCTAGCCACAGGTCCCCTGGGCTGAACTCCTAGTCCAGGGGGCCAAGATCCCCCCAAACCTGGTGGGTCTTCAGGGCCACGCCTGGTTAATCGGGCCCTGGGGGGAGGCGGGGGAGAAATCCCGCCCTTTGCATCCCAAAACTGCAGAGGCACGGCTGGGCTCAGACCACTCCACATGCCAGGATTTCTGGGTGTTTGACTGGTATGTGGGGGGCTCTGGGCAGGACAGCTAGCCACAGGTCCCCTGGGCTGAACTCCTAGTCCAGGGGGCCAAGATCCCCCCAAACCTGGTGGGTCTTCAGGGCCACGCCTGGTTAATCGGGCCCTGGGGGGAGGCGGGGGAGAAATCCCGCCCTTTGCATCCCAAAACTGCAGAACCGCGCGGGGGCTAGCGCCCCCGCGCGTACTTCATATATTAAGTGTATTCCTACTGTTATGTTACTTTTTACGTATCCAGAATCTTTATTATGTATCGTGCCCTTTCCCACATCCCTACAAAGCTCTTTTTTATTCCTTTACTCTCTATCCCCCCCAAACATCTCTAATCTACATTACTCTTTTTAATCAGTAGTGTACAAGCGTTATCACAGACCAAAGCCGTGCATTGTGTGTAACAACCCCAAACTGTTTCAAGATACATAAAATGGACACGTATTTCTTTAGAATATTTTGGTTTTTTTTCTCTGACAGCTATAATTCTTACTAAATGTTGTCTTATATAGTGACGATTCTAACCGCTTTTCTTCTTCTCTTTTTGAGCTGTTTAACAAGGAATCTTAGAGAAAGAGTCCCCCAGATTAATGCTTATGATTGAACCATAATTGTTCTTATCACCCCCTTATGGGCCAAGAACACCACGTGGCATTGCTCCTTTTTTGCATAGGCACATTAAAATGGGAAAATACTATACATATAAATAAGATCCTATCTAATAGAGATTGGTACAGACTAATCTTATAGTGCAAAGGGACCTTACACCCTGAACATTGACATAACGACCTGGCACAGACCTCAGAATAAAGGGCATTCCCCTGAACCAGGGAAGCCATCCACAAAACATCCAGGCTGGTCTATAGCATCACCTGGAAGCAATCCTCTACCAAGGAAGACTCTACACTGCTCAGACATTGTCCTGCTCAAAAGAGACTTCCATTAACACTGAGAAGACTTAACAACAACAACGATTTGCTTACAGGACAGGGCTCCCTGCATTGCCCTTTGATTGTAAGGTGAAACCAGAGGACGCTCCACATCCTGACTTCAATGTTGGATATACAGATTCCAGGATCTTAAATACAGAAGCTTGATACCAACAACAGAGACTGTGTGAAAAATATAAGTGTGTTGGCACTACAGACAATGTCTTGGATTGGACGATCTAGCTTGCCTGGAGCCTAGAGTTGGTCTTGTGCCAGGAACCTTCAGGGGTCGGGTCTTTTTGTATTTAGGCCAAGGTTATTTCTTTCCATGTCCCTCATATTTTGGTGGGCCTATGCAAACAACAATTGCCACTCTAACACCATTTTTGCTGTGCTCCTTTGACTCTAATCCTTAAACAGAACCCAGTTAAGATTTGAGGTCAACTTAAGCTAATATGCATGAATATGGAAATGTAAAAAAAAAAAATGCTATGCCTGTAATGTTTAAGGAGTTATGTAAGTTTTATGGCTTTAGATTGCCTTGTGTGCTGTTAAGAAATATTATAGTGTGTTACAATCTTAATGTTCTTTGGATGAAATTTCAAAGTTGGGATATCAGCAAGGGGACTTCTGAGAATTATGTTATGTATTGTCCTTCCACTGTAACTTTACCTTGTCCTCTTTCTTTGCATCCTTGTTCTCATAATTACAAATAAAAAATTAAAAAAAAAAAAAAATGCTCTCAAAACAGGGTAGCTTTGTATGTCAGTTTCTTTTAGATTAGCGTGCGTGTTTAATTTTTTCGCCCTTTGGCTCGTCTTTAGTTAATAAAGTCAGAGGACTGCATGAAATTTATGAAATTATAACTTGAAAACTATACTCTTGAGGCTGACAGAAAAAGAATTTGGAGTTTGGGTTATTTGTTTCAGCAATGGTGCTAAAGCTGGAGATCTTCTCAAAGGACTCAAGGGCTAGCTTGGGTTGAAGCCAGGTTAATGGGCCCATCCTAAAAGGGTTTGTGGGCAAATAGACTTAATGTTTTTTCTCTATGGGAAGGGTGCCATAGTAATACTGCTAATATAGAAACTCTCTGCAAGCTGCATTGGGGGAGAAAGAGAGTGTTTCTTCTACCTGATGACCTTTTCGGTAGAGCCCACTTAGGAGTTCTAACTGCTGCTTTTCTGGGGTATTAGTGATTGTGCAGGGAAAGTATTAACTAAGGGGAGGTGGACATAGGTATTTTAGGAACTGGAGCTGCATCGTTGGGGGTCTCATATTTTGGGGTCTAATATTTTAGAAGTGCCTGGTTAGGCTTCCTGTGAGGTTTAAAAATCACAAATGACAGGCTACATTATCTGTAATGTTTGTACATGTTTTGCCTGTATACAAATAAATGAAAGATGACTGTGTCTGCCTAGCAATGAGTATAAACTTGGGGAAATGCAAAGGTATATAGTATATATTTAAGTTCATCTCACTGATACTTCTGGGAATAAGATCCTCGTGAGTTCTGTCATTTTTCATTTCTCCAAGGCCATATAGTTTTGCTGTTTGTGGAACAGTGAGGCTAAAAATATATAGTATTCATTTTTGTTTAAGTAAGTGAGTTTTTCTCATACCAAAAGAATATAAATTAAAATTAGTTTTCATTTGAGGACAGCATAATGGAAGATGTCAAGATCAACCTTGAGAGAAATGTATTTGCTGCTTTTCTAACTGATAGTTTTGAGTAAAGAAACTGCCTTGGATTTTTCCACCATACCTAACACTTGTAGCAAGCAGATGGTTTGTTTCTCTTCCTTCCTGTTATTTAACCAAGCGGAATTTTCACCCAGCCATGTAGGGGTGAATGGGGGTCCCCCATGTTACCAGTCCTGCACTTCTGGGTATACCTCCAGCGTGCACTTGCTCCAGGACTCTTCTGAAGTGCTCTTGAGTGCTGTGGGTTATGAAGTTCTGTCATCAAAGTAGGAGATGCCCCAGTTTTTGCTTAGAACTTTAAAAGACTTTGGTGTGACATTGATCAACTTGGGGGTCCCGGGCATCTGTTCCTGGAGGTCATCGGCCTTTTCTGTGACCCAGCGGGAGGAATGTCCCTGTCCCAGTGGGTTCTGCAGGTCTGTTGTTCTCTCAGTTATCAACTTGTATTGATCTGTTGGTATTTTGTTTAGGACTATTGGAAACAATAAAAGTAAGGGGCAGGGGCCGGAGCAATAGCACAGCAGTAAGGTTTTTTGCCTTGCCTGCAAGGCACAGATCTCGGTTTGATCCCTGGCGTCTCATAGGGTCCCCCAAGTCAGGAGCGATTTCTGTCTGCGAGCATAGCTGGGAGTAACTCCTGAGCGTCACTGGGTGTGGCCCAAAAACCAAAAAAAAAGTAAGGGATGGCCTTCTTCCCCCCCCCCCCCCCCTTTTAGTTTGTAACTTTTAGTACAAGGATATGTATTTTTATATTTGGTATTTTCCCCCTTTCAATTCTGCCTTTTTCTCATTTGACAGGCCGTGGTTCAATTTCAGAATTCTTTCATATTATGAAGAGAAAGTTCACCAACAAAGAATGGGAGACCATCAGAAGCTTTAAGAATGAGTGGACTCAGCTGGATATGTTTTATAGGAATTGGGTATATTTCTTTCTAGTTCTGACAGTAAATAGCTGTGGTGATAACTGTGTCAAAGTCGGAGCCAAAGGTATTTTATTACTCTGCAGTGGTTTCAACAGGATTAAAAGGAAACATGACACTCACTGGGAATCATGTATTTTAAAACATCTAAAAAGAGTCCAAGTATCGTCACTGTGCTGCCAGATGCTTCATAATCTGAAAGCAAGACAGTTAATCACTATCATGCTTCTTTCTTAAAGGGAGACACATACACAAGGCCTCACTTCACAAACATACTACTTCAAACTGAAGATATTGCTCAAACTGTGAGAGTGAGTGAGTGAGTGAGTGAGTGAGTGAGTGAGTGAGTGAGTGAGTTCAGTACTGGGATTCCCACTGGGATGGAGTCTGAGGAGGGAGGCTTCAGGGGTTCCCCTCAAATCCCACAGCTGGTTTGATCCCAGGCTACCAAGGGCTGAAAGATTGGCAACTATAAATGTAGCTACAAGTCCAGCTGTTTGGAGGTTGGGAGAGATGCCAGGCAGTGCTGGAAGATTAAAGGGGTGCCAGGGGTTGAATTGAGTTTACCACTTGCAGGTCAAGTGCCTTTTGTACTACTGCTCTGGTGCTCTCGATTTTCTGAAGTATTTGACTGAAAGCTCAAAGGCAGAAACATGTCTCTCTTCCTCTCCTCTCTCTATCTCTCAGGCCCTGAAGGAAAGCTTCATAAAAGCAGTTGGTGTTGGCCTGGGATTTGAATTGCAGCGACTTGAGTTTGATATCTCCCCGTTGAACTTGGAGATTGGCCAAGTGTATAAAGAAACACGCCTGTTCCTCGATGGGGAGGAAGAAAAGGAGTGGACCTTTGAGGTAGGGAACTTAGCCCTGTTCTGAGAATGTCCTTATTTTAGGCACATATGAAATGAATATGGAGAAGCTGGTCCTCGTCTTTTGAGAACTCTGAACTTTTAAGCTGCTGTTGAAAGAAGTGAGGGAAGGAGGCCCAGGGCTAATTCAGAGTGCTTATGGTCTATTAAAAACTATCCAACATTAACTTCTTTATTCATTCATCTGTTCTCAGGCACTTGTATTGTTTCCAAATTCAATTAAAAATAGTATTAAAAAATATCTTGACAACTGCTACCAAGACAAAAATTATCTTAATATATTGCAGTCCCTTATCCCTCAAGTATATGTCAAGAAAGCTAAAAGCTATTTCTCCCATGGAGGTTAAAAGGAACATAGATGTTGAGAATCTGTGGCTCGTCTTAAAGGACAGTGAGGAGGATTGATCGAATATGAATGTCAGGTTATAGCTTAAACCTTTATTTTAAGAAAGGAAAACTGTGAACAGTTTGCTAAAACTTAAAATCTAAACTATGTTTTTGTAATCGTTGCATCAGTTGGACGACTTACGAACTATCCTGCCTGCCAGAGCGATCTCTTTCTCTCCCTCTCCCTCTCTCTGTCTCCCTTAGACTCTCACTCTCTACTCTCTCTCTCTCCCACTCTGCTCTGTCTCTCCCTCTTTGCTCTGTCTCTCTCCCTTTCCTCTTTGCAGCTGATGCTTATTAGAGGTGTTCACAACAGGACGGCCGTAGGGTGGAGTTGCCCACTGAGCTTTCTGTGGTGTCATGATTGATTGTGACCGAGCCATTGTTAAACGGCCTGTCTAGTCGTGCTACCCGTGTCATAGACACTTCCTGCCACTGCAGTCTGAATTGCTTGTTGGTTGGTTGGTTGGTTGGTTGGTTGGTTGGTTGGTTGGTTGGTTGGTTGCAGTGAATTTTGACTTGTCACAAGGTAAGTGGGTAAATTGCAGAGGACAGCATTTACCCACTCTTTACGTTGGATTTCACAGGCTGAAAGAAAACAGTTCATTATCCCCTTGCCTCTGGTGTTTATTTGCCTCGCTCTGTGCTCTGGGACTGCTGATACAAGTGTTTTCTGAAAGAACTTACAGCCAGAGTATTTCTGTATGTTATAACACTTCCATTGTCAATATCTTCAGGGTAAAGAACAAGGGGAAGATCATTTATCAAAAAGAGTAATTATGCTTATTATAAACGCAGTGGGCTTATTATTTTTAGTTTAAAGGAAAATAACTCACCTATTTTTGATAGTTTTCTGATAGTTGGCTATCTTTTTTCCTCCTTAGCCATATTTTCCTATACTTATTCTTTTTTTTCTTTTTTTAATTATCTTTATTGAAACATCGTGATTACAAACGTGATTATAGTTATGTGATTACAGTCATGTAAAGAACACCCCCCTTCACCAGTGCAGTATTCCCACCACCAATTTCCCAGATCTCCCTCCTCCCCACCCCCCCACACCCGTACTCGAGACAGGCTTTCTACTTCCCTCATTCATTCACATTGTTATGATAGTTTTCAGTGTAGTCATCTCTCCAACTGTACTCATCACTCTGTGTGATGAGCTTCATGTCATGAGCTGCACCTACCAGCCCTCATCTCTCTTGTCTCTGATACTGTTAAAAATGTCTTTCATTTTTCTTAAAGCCCATAAATGAGTGAAACCATTCTGCATCTTTCTCTCTCCCTCTGACTTATTTCACTCAGCATAATAGATTTCATGTACATCCATGTATAGGAAAATTTCATGACTTCATCTTTCCTGACGGCAGCATAGTATTCCATTGTGTATATGTACCACAGTTTCTTTAGCCACTCATCTGTTGAAGGGCATCTTGGTTGTTTCCAGAGTCTGGCTATTGTAAATAGCACTGCAATGAATATAGGTGTAAGGAAGGGATTTTTGTATTTTATTTTTGTGTTCCTCGGGTATATTCCTAGGAGTGGTATAGCTGGATCGTATGGAAGCTCAATTTCCAGTTTGTGAAGGAATCTCCATATCGCTTTCCATAAAGGTTGTACTAGACGGCATTCCCACCAGCAGTGAAAAAGAGTTCCTTTCTCTCCACATCCCTGCCAGCACTGCTTGTTTTCCTTTTTTGTGATGTGTGCCGATCTTACTGAAACTTATTTTTACTTTTTTAAGATATCTTAATGTGTTAAAATACAAAGGAAAGGATAAAGGCTAATAAAAACTCTCTAAGTAATAGTATTTCCAATTCCTTTTTTTTTAAGTATTTCCTTTTTTTTTTTGGTTTTTGGGCCCCACCCGGCAGTGCTCAGGGGTTACTCCTGGCTGTCTGCTCAGAAATAGCTCCTGGCAGTCACGGGGGACCATATGGGACACTGGGATTCGAACCAACCACCTTAGGTCCTGGATCGGCTGCTTGCAAGGCAAACACCGCTGTGCTATCTCTCCGGGCCCAAGTATTTCCAATTCTTAACTGCCCACTTCAACTAATGGAAAACTTAACTTGCCTTGGTGGTGAAGTGACTGGCCAATGAAATTTATGTTTTCTTTTCATAGTTTTCTCATTTTTTTTCTGGGAACTGCATATATTTAAGACATAAAATTTCTTTTTTCCTGTCTCATACACAGGGGAAAATAGATAATTACATGTCAGTTCTTACCTATACAATTGCATCATGACTTTCTACAAACTATATAACTATAAGTCTGTATTTATGTGTGTGTGTATACACACACACACACACACACACACACACACATAAACTATAGCATGTGCTTAACTAAATGTCTATTAAAAGTGTTGAAATCTTTGTAATATACCGTAGGTTTATCTAAAAGTGACTTCACCAGTGACAACAGATTGCTATTTGTAGGTAGTACTATGTTGCTAATGTATAATATCAGTTAGGAAGAAACATTCAAGCAGTTTTGTCTTTTAAAGTGGGAAGAATGAGGCTGTGTTCTAAGAGAGCGACACCTGTGCCATTGAAGGGGGAAGTTACGAAGGACTTTGATGGCATCATCATGGTCTTTGGGATAGAGATAACTAGGTCTAACTATTTTTGAAGGTAAAATTCACCAAAGTTGTTCTTGTGCCTACGTGAGAATGTATTCCTTTCAGGAAATACAGTATTGCAGTATTTCCGAATAAAGGCTCATACATGGTTTCTTCAGTGAGGTAGGGGAGAAGAGAACTTGGTAAGTATCTAAGATTGTGATTTTTTTTTAAATGCATGCAAAAAGTACCTCTGTACCTCTTCTATTTCAGGAAAGCAAAATAGATGACCACCATTTTGTTGCAGTTGCTCTCAGGAAACCTGATGGATCTAAACAGGATGTAAGATTTCAAGATCTCATTGACTTGTTATTAGTATTAGTTTTATATTAGTCTTGGTATTAGTCTGTCTGGGATGAGTCATGAAAGCATCCACTCTCCAAGTGTTGAAAAGCTTAATTTGAGTTTAATATGGAATGAATCGTGCCCTGAACAACTGTTGTGATTTATTCAAGTTCCATTTGGGGGTGTTTTCAATTTGTTTTGGGAGTGGTTCCATCCGAGAAGTCCAGAGCAGAGAACTTGGGCTATCGCAGTGAAACCCCAGCCACATTGACTCTCATCAGGGCTCTACAGGACTTGTCCCCTGCTCTGTGCTCAGTACTCTTGTGGTGGAATTTGCCCCCACCCCCCACCTCGAAGCACAACCTGCCTTGGACCTCTCAGTCCCACCCAGGAATCTTGAACTGATGACCCCATGACCCAGTTGATATCTTCACCAAATACCACAGTTTAATCCTGTGTAAATTTCTTGTGGGGGAGGCTGATTTGTTATATTAGGAGCACTAATATAAGGAATAAAAAATTACCAGAAATATTAATATATTCAGTAATGTGTTCTGAAATAATGTGTCTTGTTTTTGTAATTATAAGTTGAGGGAACTAATAATAGCATGGTAACAATGAAGGCATTGTTTGTTTTTGTTTTCTTTCCAATTTAGGTTTCATCTCATTCTAAATCAACCCAGAGAGAGTTTACTGTCCTCACTTTTAGTGATTTAATATCATCGGCTGTGCCTATGACTCCTGAAGATCCATCATTTTGGGACTGTTTTTGCTTCACAGAGGAAATCCCAATACGAAATGGTACAAAGTCATGATAATAATTCCTTATGTCCTACGGGGAAATGAAAACTGTTTATAATCTTTTGTATTCACTAAAAAATAAATTCCTCATGGTATCACATTTTATTTCACAAAACAGTTTAAAAACAGCTTTTCGTACGAAAAAGCAGACTCCCAGATCAAGATAGCTCGCTAGGATACGTGCTTACCTCTTCCTCCCAAAATCGTGTCGGATGGACCGAAGAAATAGAAACCGTGACGGAATATCACAGAGTGCTACACGCTCATTGTACAGAAGTAGAAACTACAAACATGCAAAAAGAAAACACTTAAATCCCTATCTTTCAGAGGTAACTATTCCTAAACCTCTTATATCTTTCCAGACTTTTTTCTTGGTAAATGAATCTATATTAATATACTTGTTGGGTTTTTTTAATGGGGACATAATATAATTTTCTTGTAATTTTTTTCTCTTAATGCTATATCTACTGTTTATAAGTGTGCTCTGTGTCTTAACTTTTCGTGGCTTTACCATGTTCTATTATATGACTAATAATAGTTAGGATGCTTTTGACCAGAGATAACAAAGAATATTAATTGACTTTAGTAATCAGTAATATTTATTAGATCATATAATGCACGGTTGAGAAATACCATTAACAGTTTTTTGTTTTTGCCTCAGCCTTTGTTTTGCTTTATTTGTGGACTTCATGGTCCTAAAACCTGCTGTTAAATTCACAGCGTCACTTCTTCAGAATGGCCACAAAGACCTTTCTCCCTCCTCCCAGCTCAGTTTGATCAGGGAACGCTCTTCTCAAGAGGCCCGAAAGATAGCCCCTCAATGTTTATTGACTCAGACCAGGTCATTAAGCACCTGGCTTGTAAATCTGCCGCAAGTCTAATGGCCAGTAAGGCATAGTGGCTGTGAAAGATGAATTTTACTGCTTGGCAGCTTAGTTTCAGGTTTTGTCAGTCATTGGTATTCTTGAAATTCTGGTTGGAGGCCAAAGGGATAGCAAGCAGTAAAGCGTTTGCCTTGCATGCTGCTGACCTGGGATGGACTCAGTTTTGATCCCCAGTATCCCATATGGTCCCCAAGCCTGCTAGGAGTGATTTTGAGCACAGAGCCAGGAGTAACCCCTGAGCACTGCCGGATGAGGCCCCAAAACAAAAATTAAAATAAAATTCTGGCTGGCGGGCCTGTCATGTGGCCTGTTCTCTGAGCCTGTCACTGCTCCAGAGGCCACTAACGAAGAGCTGCCTCAGAGGACACTGGGGAGTGAGTAGTTAGTTGCTCTGCTCATTTAGTTACCAACAGCTTATTCTCTAACATCTACCAGTTTTATCCCCTAGGTTGAGGCTAAAATAGAAGCTTCCTCTTGGGGCAGGAGAGATAGCATGGAGGTAGGGTGTTTGCCTTGCATGCAGAAGGACAATGGTTCGAATCCCAGCATTCCATATGGTAACCCGAGCCTGCCAGGAGTGATTTCTGAGCATAGGGCCAGAGTAACCCCTGAGCGCTGCCAGGTGTGACCCAAAAACCCCAAAATAAAAGAATCTTCCTCTTATGCACCTGTTGGGGAAAAGGAAATAGCTACCTGCTTCTTGCTAAGCATAAATTCTTAAAAATGATTTTTCTACTCAGTAGTGGAAAATAAGAGATAGATTCGATTTGGGGCTTTGGTTCAGAATCTGGTGAACTAGAAGGACTGGGTATTGTTGGCACATTGGAATGACTGAGCCCAGGTAGGCCCTGCCACTCCTCTCCATCCTGTGGAATGAGGAAACAGCAGCCTCAGGTGCAGACACACATTGTAGTGTTGGCTGACTGACAGCTGTGCTGATGCTAAGTGGGAGAGAACTTAAGACACGCCCCCCCTTTTCATTGTGCCCTTTTTAGTTAATGTCTTTCTTAATTTTTAAGAATTTATCTTACAGCAAAATTGCCTCTTGCTCACTTTACATGGCAGGGAATGCTTCTGGCGAAAAACTAAAAGTTTTGTGTAGAGTCTCTGCAAATGCCACATCCAACAGTCCTGCTCTGTGGGGCTATGGTGAGGTGAGAAGAAAGGCATGAGTCAAACTGTGCCCTGGTTTCTCTCTGTCTCCGAACTCACCATTCTGTTTGCACTTCTTACTATGAAGTCACAGTGACTGGCTTTGCGACCATACTTAAAGGTGCATACTTAATCAGATCCTGGAAAAACGAATTTTTTAAGAAGGAGATGATTGGTTGAAAGGGCTCAAACACATCTTTAGAACTATTTGCCAGATTACTCTCCGGAAAGCCTGCTAAATTTACACTTTATCAGTATTTAAATGAAGTACTGAGTATTTGGTATATAACTGAATATTTCACTTATATACTGAAAGTGTAGTGAAGTGAAATTAAGTCTTTAATCCCCAGTCAGTTGTGAACTTTTTTGTTTTTAATGTTTGCCCAAAGAAGTGACATTCTAACTTGATTTTTATTTTATTACAAGTGAGGTTGATCGGTCAGTGTTGTTATTGATTGTATACATTTTTTTATTGACTGTTCATTGTCTTTGCCTGTTTTCATTTTAGTAAATAATACTTAATTTAATGTGGGAACATAATATATAAGATGCCAAGACCATCATATTGATGATATAATTTTATATAGTCATAGTGCATGTCTTGGGGAGTTTTACCTTGTTCAATATCAAGGAATGGAATAATTCCTTTGTTTCTATTACTGAAATTAAAGTTATGTGTAAATTGTATAAAATCACTTTGCTCAGTAAAATAATTGGAATGTTTTCTAATTTTTTAATTTTATTAAGCATGCCCACATATTTCAAGTATAGTAAATAATGTGTCTTTACAAAGATCTGGTAGCATTTATAACAAAGTGTCTTTCCTAGCATGATTGTAATAGTGCTAACAAAAATTTGTCATCTGTATCTCACTATAATAATAAAAAGACTAACTGGAAATATTAGCTGTGTACTTCATTAAATTTTGTCTATTTTTAATACACACAAATACACGAGTCATTGAATCTACAGTTCTAAGTTAAAAAAGACAACCACTTATTTCTTGTGGGGTTTTTTTTTTTTTGGTTTTTGGGCCACACCCGGTGGCGCTCGGGTTACTTCTGGCTATCTGCTCAGAAATAGCGCCTGGCAGGCACGGGGGACCATATGGGACGCTGGGATTTAAACCAACCACCTTAGGTCCTGGATCGGCTGCTCGCCACTGTGCTATCTCTCTGGCCCCACAACCTCTTTTTAAATGGTATTTTTATTACTATCATGTACCCACATAATGTTTATATTTTTTCACTGTATATACATTATATATATTAATATTTAATGTGAAACTTTTCTTTCTTTTTTGGCTTCTGGAGCATACCTAGTGGCACTCAGGAGTTACTCCTGTTTCTGCACTCAGAAATTGCTCCTGGCATGCTAAGGGGAGCATATGGGATGCTGGGAATCGAACTTGGGTCAGTGCATGCAAGGCAAAAATGCCCTACACTCTGCTATTGCTCAGGCCCCATGAAACTTTGCTTTTCTGCTTCATGACTATTATATATATTTTCTGTTGGGTCCCGTTTATACCTTGATTGTTTATCGATGAATCCTCAAAGAGCTCCTGGAATGAGAAATTGATTCCCATTCCCCTTCCTCCTTGCAGGGAGGAGGTCTTGGTAATATTTCTTATTATTATTAGCAGCAAATAATTATTCGCAGCAAATAATCCGCACACACAGGAGGGTAAAGGGACAAGAACGTTGGATGCAGAGTCCTTTGTCAGCCTACTACCAGCTCCAAACACACCTGGAGCCAGATAGTAAACTCTACCAAAATACCCCAAGCACTTCACTCCCAAACTATTTATTAGGCTCTCCACAGCACTCCACTTGGAAGGCAGAAGGTGGGACAACAACAGAAATAATAATCTTATGCAATGCTTTCATATATGTTTTCCTCCTTTTCTTCAGCACTTTTGTAATTTTGTTGTTTTGTTTTGTGGCCATACCCAGCAGTGCTCAGGGATCATTCCTGGAGACTGGACCATCTGGGGTTCAGGGATTAAACCCAGATTGGCCCTGTACAAGGCGGGCACCCTCCCCTCTGTACTCTAGCCCCTATATCCTTACAATTATGTGAAGCTGTGAGCTGCTGTGTTTTTGGTTATGGGGTTTGAGGGGACCATCCATTATCTGGATTTACAGGACACCGCTCCTTGTGGGGATGGAAGCTGGATCAGCCACATGAGAATTGATGTACCTTTTCAGCCCCATACTTTGTTTCTTCTGGAGTTGGTAATTGGTTTTATGGGGGTTTTTTGGTGTTTTTCGTTTTGTTTTATTTTTGCCTAAGTCTCATCGCTAATCCAATTCAAACTGCAATAGCTCCTCCATAGGGTTAGGTCGGACGCTTCCATCTTGGGAAATTTGCTCAGAGGACCCTACCTTGTCATTTCCCTGAAGACTGAGTTTCTATAGCGTACACCCTGAAATGTCACCACCATGATGGGCATTGCTTCTGCACTGTTTGCTTGAGTCCTTTGTGAGTGGGTCTTATCTTCAGGTAGCTTTTTGAGAATAAAGTGGGCGGGAAGAATTTGTGGAGGCTACCAAAAGGACAGCCCCTGCCTGCAAAGTGACATAGCTTTTCTCCATTGCCTTCATTTCTGGTACCATTTGAGAGATCTCTTCAGAGGCCTGAAACCACCACAACATTTTCTTATAGGCATATCGTTCCCAGGATGTCCAGGTAGAAAGAGACAAAAAGTCAGTAAAGACTTCGCTGAAGGTTAAAATCCTGAGGATACAGAGCCACAGGAGTATTGCAAGACAAGAGGACATCTGAGTCATCCCTAGAAATCAAGCAATCATTGAGTGTTGGGGTTCCTTGTGAGATGGTCCTGGGGAGTAGTAGCTTCAAGACTGCAGGGAGGGACACACTTTGCTGGGCTGGTGAGTGTGACCTTCCCCGCCTCTGCCCAGAGAGCCCAGGCTTCTGGCTTCCTTTCCTGACAGGTTCCTGAGAAGGGAGGCGAACAGACATTTCTCAGAAGTTCCTGGTTCGGTTGTCCCACAGCAGCTGGAGATGCTGATCTCGTGGGACTGCCATCCCAGGACGCAAGCATGTTGATGCCCACTAGGCTCACTGTCCACTCTCCACTCCTGGCTCACTAGTGTCCATAACCCAGGCCCACACAAGCATTTCATTGGTTAATACAAGCAGTTCAACCTTCACAGCATACATGATTGGCCCATTTCCATTTGCGCACATATCGCATCATTTCTTAGAGTTGATGTTTCAACTCTGATTCATCTGCAAGTGGGGAGGTTTTATTAGGTTGATCATTCTGAACCCACCTAGTTCCACTATCAGCAGAATAAGGGGGTCCTGACATTCCGCAGTGGTCCTCAAACTATGGCCCGCGGGCCACATATTGTATTTGTATCTGTTTTGTTTCTTCATTGCAAAATAAGATATATGCAATGTGCATAAGAATTCGTTCATAAGTTTTGTTTTTACTATAGTCAGACCCTCCAATGGTCTGAGGGACAGTGAACTGGCCCCCTGTTTAAAAAGTTTGAGGACCCCTGCTAGAGGGTACATTCTGCGGGTGTCCTATAAGCCCCCCGAAGGGGCCCGGCCAGCGGAGAGTGGACGAGAGGCTCACGAACAACCGCACCTTTATTTTGCAAGGCTCAGATCACACAATCGCACGTTGAAAAAATCTGAGAGAGGTTAATAACAAATGACCCAAGACAGAAAAATCCGTTCAAAGGCACTTTAATGTGATCCTGCATCCTCTTATATAGACAAGGTAGAGAGGGGCAGGCAAAAGGTAATGTCAATCACTCTTTTGGCGCGCAGGCCACTTCATTATTCCAAATAAGGTATAAACACAGTACAGGTTGGGTGGAACAAAGAAAGTAAATCATTCCCCAAATATGGAAAGTGGGCAGTGGGGTAGGGGGCAGTACAACTTGCAAGTCATGCTAGATAAGCAGTTTCCATGGAAACACCTTGTGACCCTGGGTAGGGTCTGCTGACCACATTCCCAAGCTCTTAACAGATTTATGGTGGGGCAAGTTCTTAAGAATTAACTTTGTAGGGGCCGGAGAGATAGCATGGAGGTAAGGCGTTTGCCTTTCATGCAGGAGGTCATCGGTTCAAATCCCGGTGTCCCATATAGTCCCCCGTGCCTGCCAGGAGTAATTTCTGAGCCTGGAGCCAGGAATAACCCCTGAGCACTGCCGGGTGTGACCCAAAAACCAAAAAAAAAAAAAAAAAAAAAAAAAAAAAAAAAAAAAAAAAAGAATTAACTTTGTAAAAACAATGTTGCACAGAACAATAATGAATACCTTGTTAACTCAAGAATGTGGGCCAGGGGAGTATAGTTCCATTCCTGGGAGTGGTTCTTCTCCCCTGGGCTAAGAAGTTATTTATTACTTTTGTGGCTGCATTTTTTTCCTGCTGGCTCAGGGGCCTTGTAGCAAAACAGCACGTAGGCAGTTTGCAGGTGCAAAACTGGAAAATGGCAGAGAGGCTATAGCAAAATGGTCACTGTCAAGTCACGGTAACCAACAACAATCTGTGGTTAATTTCTGAGTTAATCCCCCTCATCCTTAGAGTGAAAAAGTTCCTAAACTTTAAACCTGCCTCAAGAAAAATCACTTTACTGGGGGCTTGGAACTACCTTGGTCCTCGGCCTGAGGGGCTTTGGTTCTCACACTACAATGTATGATCAGTATTCAAGTGTTCTGTTCACCACAAAGGTGCAAAATAGAGCTGGCACATTTCCTGAGGCCATGCTGTTTCCAAAGGTCACTCTTCATGGACTTGAATTTGGTTCAGAAGTCGGATTCAGAAGGTCATTTTCTTCCTTTTGCTACTCCAATTAGGAGGAATAATGGTGCTGCCCAAAAGCTGATACCTGGGTTAAGGCACTTGTCTTATCCGCAGCAGACCCAGACTTTATCTCTGGTCCCGCATGTGATCGCCAAAACCCCTCCAGAAATAATGCCTGAATACCTCCATTAGTGGCTTTGAAACAAAAATGAAGGGTGAAGAGTAGGAAACAATACTGCCACAGTCTTCATATCCAGCAAAATTTCCTTTGAAGCATGGTCTCATATATCAGAAAGTAGAATTCAATTTAGAGTCTGAATCATTATGCGCACAAGCTGAATTCGACTATCATATCTTTTTAATCATTGCGCTGTCTGATAGTCTGATATTACTCTTTCATCTGCAGAAGTTAGCCACTAAGAATATTAACACTTCCTTTTTATGTGTCAGAATAATACAGTGAATCATATTGAGGCAATGGCTGTTATTGTAGTCTGCTATGCAGATCAGGTCACTGATATTTGATAGTGTTATTTGTGCTCTCGACATGAGTTCTGTTGCTAAAAACAATGACTGTAGTCTGTGAAAGTCAGTTATTTACCTTTTAAAGAGGAAGTCATTTTTCTCTGAAGTTTTATATAGCTGATTGTTTCAAATAGACAGGGATTTATTTACTCTGCAGATCTGAAGTTTTATAGTAGCTATGTTTTAAATTCTAGTCTGTTTGCATTGAGGTTTATAATTCATTGTGACTTGTGCTGTCTTAAATTTAAGTATAATCACTTGTAACCAACCCCTTAGTTTGGTAGATGGAGAGGCTTTAGTCACATGCCTGACAGTGAGAGAGAGAGGGGGGGGGGAGAGGAGAATATATTTCTGAAAGAGAAGAGAGAATGTATTTCTGTATAATACAGCTTCATTGTGTGTGTGTATTTCTGTATAGTGTATATCCAGGGTGTGTGTGTGTGTGTGTAGTTTTCTGTAATACAGCTCCAAGAGGTGTGTGTGTGTATGTGTGTGTGTGTTTGTGTGTGTGTGTGTGTGTGTGTGTGTGTGTGTGTGTGTGCATTTCTGCAGGAGATACAAAGGAAGAATTGCCTCACAGCCTGTGAGATTTCCTGGGTGAGATTTGGAAAGAGGAGGGTTAGGGAAGATGCCAGAGAGGCAGATCAGTAGGTGGTATATTTAATAAGGGAATTTACTTAGAGGACTTGTTTTGTGCAACTGTAGGAAGTCTCTACCCTGTGCCTTTCTGCCAAATGCTTAGAGTTTACATTGAGGTCTTCTTGAGCTTCTGTTCTCTGGATGATCCAGGGGGTCTTAGTGACAGACATGCTGCTGCTCTGTTGTGTGTCCCATGACAGTGTTCCTCTCAGTAATGGATCACGTAGGACATTGGCCCTACTGGTGACATCACAGCGCCTCATGCCGGTAGCTGCATCTCTCCTTGTGCTGTTTGATTCACCCTGGCTTCTGTGCATAAAACCACTGCTGCCGCTGAGAGGACACTTGAGGAGACAGCTGTAAACGGGAAAAGGGATGAAGGACAGTAGAAGCAGAGAGTAAATGATATTTTGTGCCTGCGGTGGGCTCATGCCTGTGCTTTTCCACTAACTATTGATGCCTCTAAACCCTTAGTGGACCCACAATGTCGCAGCTGTGTCTGACCAGCCAGCATTTATTCTCTGAAAACACATAGTACAGTACGAGCACAGAAGGTAATTATTCATTCCCCACCAGGGGGCCCCCCATTTCACTTTTTGACTTTAAGGCAGTGTATAAATTCATAATTCCTTCCTTAAATCTAGTTCTGCTGAGCTTTTGCTCTCACTGGTCTTGGGTTTTTTATCTAGGGCATTAGTAATTTCTCAACACCTGATCATTTTACTTTTCCAATGTCTCATTTGTTCCACTGCTATTAGTGAAGTGCTTTGTTTTTTGCTCACCAGAGTCAGAGCCAGGATGGAAGGGACATGTTTGATCTCTCTTTCTCTGTCTGTCTCGTCTCTATCTGTCTGTCTCTGTCTCTGTCTCTGTCAATCTCTGTCTGTCTCTCCGTCTCTGTCTCTCTGTCTCTGTCTCTCTCTTTCTCTCATATATCCTCTCTCTCTCTCTCTCTCTTTCTCTCTCTCTCTCTCTCTTTCTCTCTCATATGTCCACCAGAGGATCCTCTGTAATAGACTAAGAAGAAAGACCAGAGATAAAGCAGCTTGTAGGGTGGACATAGCAAATCAAAAATAATAATGCTCTGAGCTGCAGTAAAGCTGAAATAGGGCAAGATGAATTTATCAGATAGTGTATAGAGTTTCTGGAACTTAGACGTGAATTGTCAATAAAGGAAAAAATAAATTAAATATATGACAAATAAATGCCTTTCACAGCTGGCCTAGTACCCAGTCCTGATGTGAAAACAGATGCTCAGCTACTATTTTTTCAGTGAACAAATGAACAATAATTATTAGATCTTGAATATGAGTGAAAGAATTGTACTGTGTGTAAATTGAGAAGAAAACAGTTTTAGTAGAGAGGCTGATACATTCCACTTTTGGGTCCATTTTGTTGAAAAAAAGTCTTCAACATATCAGGCAAATACTGATAGTTTAAATGATTTAAGACCTAGATAAGAATTTAGAACTGGAGATATTGGAATCTTCTGGGTGAATGTCAGTTTTGATGCCTTATGATGAATTGAGGTTTCTGGTGGAGAAAAGATTCAAAAGAGAGGGTCAAAAGCAGGCAGGCTTGAGGAGGAGAGAGCTGGGGCTGCAGAGAATCCAGCAGAACATAACCAGCAAAGGTGGGAAGAGGCTCTGGGTATTGGAAGTGGGAGTTTGCCATTCCCTTAGCCATCATAATAGCTAACAGAACAGAGACTAGACGTGACTTGTAGGCAATGCGAGATGGGCTTTGCCAGCCACTGGGGCTCTTGCTCACCTCTGCTTTCTGTTCAGAAGGACCTTTGTCAGGTGTTTTTTTCAGAGATGAGACCAATGACTGCTTCCGCCTAGTGTGTGCTTTGTCTTTGAGAAACACTTGCTCCAATTCTTAGGTTCTCTTTCATTCTAAGAGCTGAGTAAGATTTGGACTGGCCCAACTTTGTCACTCAGTCTCCTCTGCTTCCTCACCACCCTTCTAAGTGAATCCTCATCCCATACAAACATGTTAGGCCTCATTTTTACTATTGAAAAAGGACCTGACAGAAAGATGAGGTGCCCAGAAGCATCAGAGAGAGGCTTATGATCTTTCCATCAAGGTTTACTTGGCTGTTTTTGTCCCTTAATCATATGTGGAGAGGATAAAAAGAGCATGAATTTACCAGAGAAGCAGCATTCTACTTACTAGAAGGGGGCAGATTTGGGGATCGATGGGGACTGTGTGGGAGACCTTCATAGAGAAGATCATCAGCCTCGGACTGTAAGACTTGGAGTTTCTGGGCCCGGGAAGGTGGCGCTTCAGGTAAGGTGTCTGCCTTGCAAGCGCTAGCCAAGGAAGGACCGCGGTTCAATCCCCTGGCGTCCCATATGGTCCCCCCAAGCTAGGGGCAATGTCTGAGCGCTTAGCCAGGAATAACCCCTGAGCATCAAACGGCTGTGGCCCGAAAAAACAAAAAAACAAAAAAAAAAAAAAAAAGACTTGGAGTTTCTGAGGCTTGTCCTTCCTGCCATAATAGAAACCTGCCCATCATATCCCTTTCCCTTTTTGCCTTTGCTACCATCTTCTTTCCAGCCTTTGCTCCCCGGGACTGTTACAGAAAGACTCTTCTCCCCTCTTTGCTTCCTTTCCTGTTTTTTATTTTTGCACACTGCTATCGGGTCAGCCTTTTGGAACTCTGCTCCTGTCACTCCCTGTGACTCAGAGCATGGCTATGTCTATTATGACAGCCAGTTACCCCCAACAAAAACCACCATTACTCTCAGTCTCCTTCCCTGACCCCCTAAGTCCTTCTATAAAGAAAAGTCCCACTTCTGTCACCCCCATCCATAACAGTGGGAGCAGCGGGGGAGGCGAGAAAGCATCTCCTGCCTTTTGTTCCAGTGAAATCCAATTTCTCTGTACATAAAAAAATTCATAACTATACAGCAGGACATTTTTCTCAGAATATTTGTGCAATCATAAATAAAACATATTCACTTTTGTAGAGAGGCAACACATCATTGCTACTATAAAAATTCATTGTAATAGCCCCAGAAAGGGAATAAAAAAAAAAAAAAAAACAAGCAACCCATCATCCTTCATGCCATTTTAACAAAATGTTTTAAATTACATTTCCTCCAGTTAATAGTTTAGAAAGAAAAATGGGGAAGCGCATGCATTTTACTAGAAAGGGGCATCAGAGATTTGAATAAACAGACCCAATGAGTTTGTTTAAATATTCCCGTTCACACAGGATTCCACGTTCTAATAACATGGTGTACATTTATTTGAATATGTAATCAAGGAGCTGTGCATAAGCATTCCTCATTTCCAAGAGTAGCATCCCTGTCTTATGGATGTGAATACTTTAATGTGTTGTTTAAGGAGAGAAAATAGTTCATCTGCCTTTGATGCAAATACGCCGGTGATTGCTACTATTAGGAACTCCATTGTTTTCCCAGCAGGGGGCACCTGTGCTTATTAGCAGTTAAGCTGCCATCAGGAAAGCTGGATTCAAGCCTCAAGATGTCTAAACCTTTGGGAAAGTTCTGGGAAAGTTCGAGTTCATTCATTCATTCCTTTTCTTCATTCAACAAATATTTGCTTGTCTCTGCTAAGTGCTGGTTATGCACATCTTGGTTACATTAATCTGAGAGTTAAAGAATATCCCTGTTGGTCTCAAACTGTTTGTGGGATGTAAACCCATTACTGGTTCAGAACCAAATGCTTTTAACTGACTTTTTAGGCCACTGTTTGGTTCTTAAGGAATGAGAAGTAGGGGCTATTCTATGCATGATGAAGAACAGCAGAGATGCTGTGTCCCGATAATAAGTGAATGCTTGAATTAATGAAGTATTTTTATTCTTTTTATTTTTGCATTATTTTGAACAAGCGTATTTCGTTTTTATTTAGGTGGCACCCACCCAGCAGTGATCAGGACTTAGTCCTGGCTCTGTGCTCAGGATTCACTCTTGCAGGTAGCCACCCAGGGGACCACATCATGCCAGCGGTTGAGCCCAGGTGCATGCAAGGCAAGCACCCTACCTATTTACTGTACTTTTCGGCCCAATGAAATATTTTTTAAGTGAGTGATGATGGTGATATTGATTTGATGATGAACATTTAGTGGGTGCTTAATGTCAGGCAGTGTTTGTGGGGAGATGTAGTAGGCCACAGCAAGTGGTGCTCAGGGGAAGTTTCTGACTGCTCAGGAGTAACTCCTGGCATTGCTTAAGGTGGTGTTGGGGATTGAATGAGAAATGTAGCTGAATGGCTTTGTGCATGGCAAGTCCCTTCCCCCTAATACTATCTCTCTGGCCCAAAGTGCTAATAAGCACTGTTTTCAAGATCTTGTATATATGGACCCATTTAATTTTAACAAAACTCAAACCAGATCAAATCAGTGAGCCCATTTTTATGCTAGTTTTCTCATTTAAATTTGCCCAGTGGGTGATGGGTAGGTCAAAATGAAAGATTTTAAAAAATAGTGAGAGTATCTAAGAATAGCAGTTAATAGGTTGAAGGCTTGTGTTGTATATTTACTTATTTCTTTTATTGACTCAGTCTCACTTATAAGGATGGGCCAGTACTTATACTGACTATTGAGAACCTCTTAAATATATAGGGCTATGGGGTCATGAGGGACGAAGAGAAATAAAGCATGTGTCAAGTACAAATATGAAGTCATACTTTCTATCTTCATGTGTGCAAATGCTGATATAGAACAGTTTATATCAAGTATTTCTGACTCTTTCCTTTGGAATCGAGCTATGAAAACTCTATTTTGTTTAGTTCTAAATTCATCTATTCTAAACACGACTTTCCTCTTTTTCTCCAGCAGATGGGGACAGGGAAGTGTTTTTCCCAGAGTCCAAAAGCATTCTGAGGTTTCTTTCAGCAGCTGCTTTATTAGCCCAAGTCCTTAGTATGGTCCTTAAGCCAACCTTATTAAATAAGAGTTACTATTCTTTATAGAAGGAAAATGGCTTAGCAAGTGAAGTGATTTGACCAAAGCTGCATGGGGCAGTAAGTGAGAGCTGAGGTTAAAATGTTTTGGGGGGGTGGAGAGGGGTGGAGAAAGGGCTATACTTGCCTCGGTGCATAGGAATAGCTCCTGGTTCTGCACTCAGGAATCACTCCTGGCAGGCTTGGGGAACCATAAGGGGTGCAAGGAATTATACCTGGATCAGTTGTGTGCAAAGCAAATGCTCTCCTCAATGTACTGCCCTTCAGGCCCCTAAATGAATTAAAGAATTGTGATTTATGAGGTTAACGATGAGTTTTAGGTATATAAAACTTCAATCCTAGTGTCAATTATCACCACTAGAGTTCACATACTCATTCTAATCCCCTCCCTCCCTTACGCCATCTGTCACCTTGGCAAGTACCTTACAAAGTTTGGTGGTTGCAGCTTAGATCTCATGTTTTCAATGCTAGTGAGTCTGTGTGCTTTGGATGTAGAGCTAGATCATTTACCACATTCCCAATATAACTGAAACCCTGACCCCTGCTCCCCCTTTCCTTCCTATTCTCATCATCTTCCTTGCCACCTGACTTCTTTCCTTCTTTGTCCCTCTCCTCCCTAAGATCTCTTTCTGAGACTAGTGGTTCTAGTGTTTCTTCCTTGGCATAGAAAAGGGCTGACTTCAGCATTGTTTCCCTGACAGAAAAGCTCTTAACTGTTTTTGGAGACTTCAGGTAATCCAGTGATGAAGCAAATTAATCAGCAACAAGTGAAGTGTAAGGATTTTAGCAGAGTTATACAGGCCAAGTGAGCTGTGAGCTGTAGAGTGGCAATAGATCAAGGGCTCTCTACTAGCTTCTCTTAGAGAACCAGAATAGAAAGAGGACAAGAGATCATAATGAGGAATAGAAAGTCCTGAGATTGAGGTTTCACAATTTGGATTTTCAGTGTTTCTGAAATTATTCTCTGGGGTCCCATTGGTGCCACCATTTTGTTTTCATAATTGATGTTTTAGCCACAAGTTCGCTGTGCGGGAGAAGCCTGCACTCGCTATCTGCATTAGCAGTTGGTGTGCTTGGTCACAGGGGCAGCCTTACTCTCTAGAACACCTGGGATACTAGGAGGAGCTTCTGGGGTGCTGGATGACAAGGAACCAGAGTCAGTAAGGATTCAGCAGGTTGGAATAGAAGGAGCAGCCATTAGATTAGAATGCCAGGTCCCGCTTGTTGATACTAAAGGAAGGATGGCCATTATCATTGAATTCCATTACTGTCAAAACCCCACAGTGTGTCAGTAATGGGAATAATGAAGATTGCATAGACTTGAGAATAAATAGGTATTGTATAAAGAGAAGCAACTTGAAAGTATATGTTTTCCTTTGTAAAGGTAATATATATATATATATATATTTTTGTTTTGGGGGGCCATACCCGGTGACACTCAGGGGTTACTCCTGGCTATGTGCTCAGAAATCGCTCCTGGCTTGGAGGACCCTATAGGGTGCTCGGGGATCAAACTGCAGTCCGTCCTAGGCTAGTGTCAGCAAGGCAGATGCCTTACCACTCTGCGCCACTGCTCCGGCCCCAAGGTAATATACATTTTTAAAAGCAAGAAGATTTACACATATCAAGCGAATAACCCATTTCCTAATTTCTGTTTCCCTTCACAATTCTTCTAATAGAAGTTTGATGGTAGTTACTAGCATTTAGTCTCTTGTCTATGCTTTCCCTCTAAAATTGGACTTACACTATGCCTCTTTTTGGTTTTTTGTTCTCCGTTCTTACTCCTCCTTTGTAAAATCTTTCCTATGTTAGTATGTTCAATTCAACCCCATGACAAAAAGCAATTCAAAAAGCTCATTTAGAAATAATGGCAGACAAAACACAAAGTAATACATTCCAAGAGACGTAGAAATGAAGAAAGAAAACTGAAGGGAATGACTGAGAGAAATAACAGTAAACAAAATGTGTTGGACAATTATTTCTATCTCTTTGTCCTTATTGGCTTTTTTTTATACTCTGATTTAAAAATGTTTAAATGCTGGGATTCCAGGGAAAATTTTTTATTCTAATAATTTTATAGGTTTACTTATGGTTAAGAAAGATTTTTTGTAAGGAATTTGTAAACAACAAATAGATTGAACATGTAGGAAACTAAGAGCCTGCAATTTCTCTAGATGCATAAGACTTTTTATTAGATGCAGCCAAGGATACAGCTATCTTTTAAGACACGGTATTTATTCACGTTATTTCTATTGTTTTGCTCACGCTAGAATAGAAAAGCAAACTGTGATATTTGTTATATAAAAGCAAGCAACACTGTGGAGAAACACTTTTCAGATAGTACTGCTACACAAGGAAAACTTAAAACTGTTTTTTTTTTTCTTTTTAAAAATGAGCTTTCTTGGTATAGAAATTCCTCAAAGATAATTTTGATGTCATTGAAGTTAGATTCTCAAACAGGCCTAAAGGCTAAGGTTGTTAATAGTTCTCAAAAGAGTTCCACATTGGCCAACTCAGTCTACTGAATTTCTATTCTTTGGGAATTACTATGGAGATAAGGCGAATGAGGTGTTGGAATTGGCAGAAGTGTTCTTTAGATCCCTTAAATAGAGCCTCCTTGATTCAAATTACAGAAGCCACCTTTACCACTGCCTTCCAGAGATTTCTTTCAAAGCCAGGTGAACGCTTAACACAGTTCTCAAACAGAGAGAGGGGCCATAAAGGGATGCATCGAGGTGTGAATTCACAGACATGATATAACTAAAGGGTGGTGTGGAATTATGTATGAATTGTCAGCAAAAGTTCAAGCAGCCTACTAACAGGCCATCAGATCATTCCTGTCTGACAAGGATTCACAAATTGGCTGGAAAGAGCAAACTAGATGGAGATTCAAATACAGAAAATTAACTGTGTGAAGATTTTTAGTAAAATATGGATTTTGAGATGATCAAAATATTGTCTCATGGTTCTGAGTGCAGTGGAAAGGTTTTATTTTTCTAAATTTATCATTGAGATTCTGTGATTTATAATACCTTGAATGATGATTTCCTACATACCTGGTTCTAACACAGCACCTATCATCAGTGTACCTATCCTTACCCCCAAACTCCAGCACCCCTCCTTCTCACCCTATCCAGATTTAATTGGCTGGATCAGTTCCTCTTTGGCCCCTTGCTTCTTCCTTGCTGTTTATCTGTAGGTTGCACATGTGAGAGAATTGTTCGTCATCTTCCCTGACAGTGGAAAGATTTTTAAGTTACCACTGAGATGCCTGCATCCTGGTAGTCACACATTAGGATAATCTCGTCTTCTTGAGTGTGATCAGGAATCTGGACTTGCTTCTAACTCATGGAAACATGGCAAGGGGCATGGGATGTGTGGGTATATGGTCACATGACATAAGATCAGAGCTTCTGTGTGTTCTCCATTTTAAAGAGAGCCAATATAGCAAGGAACTGAGTGAGTGCTGACTTTGGGCATTAGGAGGCTATGGCCATCACTTTGGCAATTTGCACTGCAGGCACTGAATACTGCTAGTGGTTTCTGAGCCTTTCTGAGATCTGGCCTTGCATCTGAGATCCCATAGTGATCTTATTTCTCTCTGTCTCTCTCTGTCTCTCTTTCTCTCTGTCTTTCTTTCTCTCCCTCTCTCTCCCCCATCTCTCTCTGTCCCTCTCCACCTCTTTCCCTCTTTATTCTTCTCCTCCCCAGTTTTGGGGCCACATTGGAGGAGCTCAGGGCTTACTCCTGGCTCTGCACTCCGGAATCACTCCTGGACCATTCAGGATGGAAACTAAGGACTCAACACAGTTTAGCCACATGCAAAGCAAACATCCTATCCACAGTCATTTCTCTCAGGCACCTCATACTTCTATCTGTTGTGTACCCCATGTCGTAAAATAATCTTGCATGTGTCCATCTCCTTCCCATGCAAGAATTCCTCTGAGGTAGGGAATTCTGTTTCCTTTCTCCTAAAACTGTCTGCTCTATAATTTAGTGCAGTGATAGTCTGGAGGATGGACTCCAGTGTCCTTTTCTTCAGGCTCATGTTTTTTGTGTCCTAGGCCTTAGAGGTATTTGCATGATTTCAGAGTAAGAGCTTGGAGGAATCTGGTGAGCTGGGGCTTGTCATCTAGGCAATAGAGACTTACCCATTTTGATTTTTATATTTTCCTGTTGCATCTTTGTGTTCCATGGGAGGAATTTTAGACTATTGGGGGAATTTCTAAACTTCAGGTGTGGGCCCTCTGCCAGAAGTTGACCACAGTGTTCAGAAGTAGGCGGGAGAGATTGCACAGCACTTGCCTTTCATGCAGCAGACTTGGATTCAATCCCTGGCACCTTCACCTGAGCCCTGAATACAGCTGAGTACTTAAAACCAAAATAAGGAACAAAAAGCAAGGAAAATAGTGTTCTAAAGCTGACTTTCAGTTCAGACTCTAAAGCGTAGAGATATAATGGGGGAGGGAGATCCTTGGAGGCACCTGCAGTGGCTGTGTATGCTTTGTGTATTTCTTTTTCTTAATAAATAATTTCTTTAATCACCATGGTTACAAATATGTTCATAATTGGGTTTTAGCCATAAAATGCACACCCCCTTCACAAATGCAACTTTCCCCCCACTATTGCCTTCCTATTTTCCTCCTCCCCAATCCCCTTCCTGTCTTAGAGACAGGCATTATATTTCTCTCTCTATTGTTGTCATGGTTGCTGTGCATATAGTTATTTCTCTAACTGCACTTACCACTCTTTTTTGGTAAGCTTCTTATCATGAGCTGGTCCTTCGGGCCCTCATCTCTATTGTCTCTGGGTATTATTATTATACTGTCTTTTATTTTTCTTACATCCCACATATGAGTGAGACTATTCTGTACTTATCCTTCTTCCTCTGACTTATTTCACTGAACATGATAGTCTCCAAATCCATCCATCTAAATTTTGCATAGTATTTCATTGTATAGATGTACCACAATTTCTTTAGCCACTCATCTGTTGTTGGATATCTGGGTTATTTTCAGATTCTGGCTATTTTAAATAGTGCTGTTATGAACATAAGAGTGCAGAGGGCGTTTTTGTATTGTTTTTGTAGTCTGAGTGTATATCCCTAGGAGAAGTATTGCTATCATATGAAGCTCAGTATCCATTTTTTTAAGGAAAAAAAGGCTGAACTAGATGGCATTTCTACCAGCTGTGAGTGAGAGAGTTCAATAGCTGTGTGAGTGTTTTGTGTATTACCTTTATTTTTTCTGATTTTATTACTAGTAATTCATTGCACAGGTTTGTTTGCATCAAAAAAGTCTCTGCTAAAAGGAGAAACAGGTGAGTCTCAATTCAGATTTCCCCCTCATATTCACCCATTAAAAGAATTCATTCATTTAATTTTTAAAGAAAACATACTTCTTACACAAGATGATCCAAACTGATGCAAAATATTTATTCCAAGTAAGTTGCTTTATGTAATAGTTTCCCCCCCTCAACAGACTTGTGATAACCATATCTTTTAAATCTGTAAATAATGTTATCAAAATAATCTTAATATTTGACATTTTACAAAAATTTATATTTTACAAACCTCCCTGAATATCAAGGCTTAAAGAATAACATAACATTTCTTATATACAAATATTTTACAGCTGTACCCAAAAAGGGAAAAGAAAGGAAGAAAACAACATATGCTTAGTTAAGGGCTGATGTTACCCTAGCCACCAAAAATAAAATGAAATATTCAAATTATTAGCATTTAATACAATTATAACTTAATAGTCACTTTGTCATTGACAATGATTGCTTGAGCAGAGGGGTGAGATCCCAAGGTCTGGTATAGAAGCTGCTGCAGCAGCACAGTGTCTCCCCTGCATACTAGCTCCTACCTGTGCATTGCCCCATCTATACTGTATGTGTATGCTCTTAAAAACCTTTCCCACCAGAAACTTCTATTAAGCAGAAAATGGGAAAAGAACAAAAGATTAACAAGACAATTGCTCTTTGAGATATGATTACTTCCCTTGTGCATGAAATATCCAGAACCTAGGAAAGGCAAAGGCAATGAATAATTCTTCTGTACATTCCCTAAACACTTGTTTTGTTTTTGTTTTTTGTGGTTTTTGGGTCACACCCAGCAGTGCTCAGGGGTTACTCCTGGCTCCATGCTCAGAAATTGCTCCTGGCAGGCACGGGGGACCATATGGGACACCGGGATTCGAGCCAACCACCTTTGGTCCTGGATCGGCTGCTTGCAAGGCAAATGCCGCTGTGCTATCTCTCCGGGCCCTGGTTTTTTATTTTTATTGTTTTTTGGGTCACACCCAGCAGAGCTCAGGGTTTACTCCTGGCTCCATGCTCAGAAATTGCTCCTGGCAGGCACGGGGGACCATATACATTCCCTAAACACTTAAGCTGAGTTTCCTGGACCATATTTAACTACCAGCATTTGCATGTCCTACTTCTAGGCATTGCCCTCTGATGTTTCACTGCTCCTGGTTTCTATGTCTCAGTTCTCAAGCTCTACTTTACAAGTATTTCTTCAAGGGGAGAAGAGGCTGAAACAGCAGCGATGCAAGCCATTCTTCCCAAAGCCATTTCTTCTCAGCCCTCTGTCTTTATGTGGAACTCTTTTAGTTCATCCTCTATGAGAGGAAGGCAATTCTCATCATTTTCAAGAGATTCTTGCCATCCCATTGCTTTCACTAACTGATGTTTTGCCTCCAGAGAGTATGAGAGGACCTCCCTTTCCTCATCTATAGGGTGAATTAGACTATCGATAGGATTGTCTTCCTCTCCATTTTCCTTTGGTTCTGGTGTGCTGTTATCCTCCATATCCTCCACCTTGCTACAGTCTCTGTTCTCTGAGAAGTCTCCATTCTGGTCATCCTTCAGAGTCTTCAAGATCTCATTCTTCCTTTCAGAATTTTGGTGGGTCAACTTGGTTAGACAAGAGGAGCTAATTTCAATTGGGGGTGTGATGCTGAAGGGACTTTCTTTGGGAGAACTCAGAATTGAGCCACTAGCCAGTATTACTGGTTTGGTACCAGACATTGGACTGGTAAATGCGGACTCCTGACTAGAAGAAAGGGATCCTGACTTGTGTTCCATTCTGTTAGCTTTCTATTCTGAGCTTGGAAGGAGGTGGTGCAGGCATAAGAATCAGGTTCTTGCATATACTTGGAATCAGTTTCAAGTTGGAATTTGTTTCTATTTGTATGATGAGATCCTGGTGAGGTGAATGCAGCAGAGAAGGTAGCAGCAGGATCCTCTTTGGAAACTTTTTTTGATGATTTGCATCTTAGGCAATGGGTTGGCACAAGCTGGATTTTCCCATCCTCAGAGCAGCCTCTGGCTTGAGTTATGGGTAGGTGGAGGCCTGCCCTGTGAGTCTCCTGGTTTCTGGACCGAGTGGGTGCATATAGCACCCAGTGAAAACATGTCTCCTTACATTTCTGTAGCACTCGTGTCAGGGTACACTGGAGAATGAGGGCACCATCCTCCTCTCAAACCACTAACCTGCAGGAGCAGCAGTTGTCCAATCTTCACTCCAATTGCCACTCCAGTCTCCACCTCTCTTCTCCTCTGTTCCCTCTTGGCCAGGTTGCTTTCTGCTATTTTTGTTTCTCTCTTCCATTTTTCCTTTTCCTTTTCTTTGCTGGGTTTTTCCTAGACAAATAAAGATAAGCCAGCTGGGCTCCAGAGTTTGATGCTTGGGGCCTGAGATGCAGCACCACCTGGGCCATACTGGAGTGGGATGGGGCAAGGTATTTGTGGTTCTGGGGATCAAATTCAGGGCCTTGCTCCCTTCCATACATGAACTGTAATCATGAACACTATCTCCCCCACTCATTGTGCCTCTCTCTCTTTCCCTTCTCTACATCACTCTTACAAGACACAAGTTTAGGTGTTCTTAAATGTGGCCACACTGACACTTTTTTCTTGAATTCCTTGATTGTGACTTTTGTCATCAAAGGTTATGTCACTCATTGACCATGCAGGTGAACCCTAGAAATCCTCAGGATCACTGTATAGGCTTGTCACCCCTATATTACTGTAGAGGATATGGCTACTGTCTGTCTTCTGCACAGCTCTGGTGGTCATCATTGTTTGCTGACACAAGTACAGTAACACATCAGCACAGTGTCATGGGACAACTAGACATTGGCTGGTGCTTGCTATGAAGCTCCTGTCCACAAAGGGACCTGGGAGGCTTCCGTGGCCATGGCTCATGTCTTCCCCATCCTTGGGGACCTGGCTCACCTGGACAGGTTCTTTGTCCTGGACAGAATGACTGCAGAGTGCTTGCTTCTCTGGGACTTTGACAGGGAGATAAAAATTTTAGTTCATAAGTTAATCATCACTGAGCCGAGTCATTTTATTTTTGCCGGTGGCTAGAAAAGGTCCCATCTGAATTTTCTGAAAGAATAACACTGTCTTCTTGAGTGCATTGCCTTCAATTACTCTAGATTGTCGTGCGATTAAAATTCTAAAATCATACCAAGGTTATATCCATTGTATTTTTGGGCATTGTCCTAAAACAGTAAAAACCAACCATTTAAAATAATGTTTAGAAGTTTAACATGACATTATAATTTCTTTTTGGATCTGTATCGACATCTTTTGTTTTTATTTATGTAATTTTGATTTAAGTTTCTTTGGGTTTTTGTGGCGGGGGGGGGGGGGTACTTGACTTTGCTCAAGGCTTTCTTCTGGCTCTGTGCTCAGGGGTCATTCCTGTTAGACTTGGAGGATCATCTGGGGTAATGGAGACCGAACCCGGGTTGGAAGGAAGTAGAGTTATCTCTCTGGTTCTTTTGTTTCCTTGTTCGGTTAAAACATTCTCACAGACTTTGCTAGTAGATAAATTGCTGTGAGGTGAGGTATAAATGCGATGGTTTGATCTTGACCCTGCCATTTTGTGATCATGTGACATTAGGCAAGGAAACTTTTATCTTAGCTCACTTTTTCTGCAGATAGTAGCGAGAGCCAAAAAAGACAAAAGTCAATTGTCTTCATACAGATTGTACTACAGAGTGAATTTTCTCTAGGTAATCTAGAGGTAGATGAAAGATTAAAGAAATTTTTTGTATTAATAAGGTTGAGTACTGTGAAATAGAAACCCCTGCTTTTCAATAGTCAGTGATACAAGATTAGCAGAAGGTAACGTCTGACTGTTGGCCAGATGCTTTCTGAGCACCAACAATGTCCACTTCAGATTATTTGTGCCCTGTCATCACACTGTGCCATCACTGGAGAAGAATAACTCAAAGGATAATCAGACTTTGTGGAGATATTTTTGGAAACAGAGACGGTAGGAAGCTCATTCAGTAAGAATGGTTTCGTTTCTTGTAGGAATTCACTGTAATAAAACAATTTTCTCTCTCTGAGTAAACTGCTTACTTAGCATGATACTTTTTACTAAAGCATTTGCTACAGCTAAAGGCCTCAGTGTGCTGATAAAATGTTCAAAGTGACCGAGAAGATGTATATGTTTGGGCAGACGAAAATGCGCATATACCCATCTGTGCACTTTACATTTGATTCTATGTGTTCCTCTCCCTCCCCCTAACTTTTTTTTTTATTATATCTGATTATTTATATAGTATTTTGTTTTGAGTAATACTGGTGCTACTCAGGGCTTACTTCTGCCTCAGTGATCAGATAGTGCTCGTGCACAATAAGGGGTGCCAGGTCAAAATGGAATTGGCAGCTTGCTTATAAGGTCAGTGCCCTCCCCCTGTCCTTTGTTTTTTTTTAAATAAATATATGTATTTAAGCACCATAATTACAAGCATGTTTGTAGTTGGATTTTAATTATAAAAAAAAAAAGAACACCCTCCCTTCACCGGTGCAGCCTTCCCACCAACAATGCCCCCCATCTCCCAACTCCCCCATCACCTGCCTGTATTCAAAACAGGCATTCTACTTCTCTCACTCATTAACATTGTCATGCTAGTTGTTAGTGTAGTTATTTTTTTGTTTTGCTTTGTTTTGTTTTCTGTTTTTGGGGGGGTTCACACCCGGTTGTGCTCAGAGGTTACTCCTGGCTCTATGCTCAGAAATTGCTGATGGCAGGCTCGGGAGATCATATAGGATGCCGGGATTTGAACTACCGACCTTCAGCATGCAAGGCAAATGCCCTACCTCCATGCTATCTCTCTGGCCCCAGTGTAGTTATTTTTCTAACTGCACTCACCACCGTTTGTGGTGAGCTTCACATTGTGAGCTGGTCCTTCCAGCCCTCATCTCTATTGTCTCTGGGCATTATTATTATAATGTCTTTTATTTTCTTAAAACCCATAAATGAGTGAGACTATTCTGCATCTGTCTCTCTCCCTCTGACTTATTTCACTCAGCATAATAGATTCCATGTACATCCATGTATAGGAAAATTTCCTGATGGCTGCATAATATTTCATTGTATATATGTACCACAGTTTCTTTAGCCATTCATCTGTTGAAGGGCATCTGGGTCGTTTCCAGATTCTGGCTATTATAAATATACTGTAATGAATATAGGTGTGCTCTCCTATTGCTCTAGACCTGCCTTTATGTTCTTCTCCCTGCTGTCTAGTCTGCATTGCAAGAGGGGTACCCTCAAGAAGTGGGACCACATCTCATTTTTGCCCAATACTCATTCATGGGGGACACGAGTCACTGCTCAGAGCACAGTGCTCAATGGGAAATGGACAAGGGAGGCCAGGCGGTGTAAGAAAGACTTATTAGTGCTGACCATGGCCGAGTTGGAGTTAATTAAACCTGGACTGGACCCTGTCACTTGCCTCTTTTCAGACTCAAGCAAACCCCCAGCTCTTCAATTCCTTATTTCTAAAAGAATGATCATAATGCATATCTATTCATGAGCTGGTTTGGAAGGGAATTCCAGCTTTGGCTACTGTATTTGGCTCAGAACAGATGCCTATGATCTAAACCCCTTTATTGAATAGAAAATAAAGACAGAACAAACACATGTTCCCACAACAAATAAAAACCAAGGCAAACAAAGCTAGACCAAATGATCCAGTGCTGATATTCATTTCTTGCTACACACATCTCAGTGAGTTTTAGACAATTTTTGAACTAACATTAGATTACTAATGATGCTGTTAGGAAAAAAGCATCACAAGGATTAATATGACGTGCTATCAAGATTTGTATTGTTATTCTTAAGTTAGACACTGTGTTTATTGATGTGTTCTTTACTTATAGTTTTTATAAACCAATTTTCTTTTTAGATGTTGCTAATATTTTATCTTGCAGTTTTATATCCAAGGTTTTTTTAGCTTCATGGAACCATTTTAGTCCTGATATACACCACAGCACTGAGTGTGCCTTCCAAAAGATTTACTAAGTAGAATTACTGAAACAAACATTAGTTTGATTCTTTAATCCTTGTTATCTTTATTCTTTTATTTGTTCAAGCCCAATTGTTGAAATGGAGTCACTCATTTACTAAATATTTATTGAACACCTACAGTGCATTAATTACTGGTTACTGGAAAAGAAATAAGCATGCCATCACATTGATTCATATATTAGAGATATGTATATAATACATGAAAATCATTCATATATTTAGTATTTGTTAAAATATATAATATATGTCAAATATACTGCCCATCTTGAAGACAGGTTTGTTGAGCTTGCAGAAGTTGAGATTAAAAATCAATGTTTCTGGGCCCGGAGAGATAGCACAGCGGTGTTTGCCTTGCAAGCAGCCGATCCAGGACCAAAGGTGGTTGGTTCGAATCCCGGTGTCCCATATGGTCCCCTGTGCCTGCCAGGAGCTATTTCTGAGCAGACAGCCAGGAGTAACCCCTGAGCACCGCCGGGTGTGGCCCAAAAACCAAAAAAAAAAAAAAAAAAAAAATCAATGTTTCTGGTTCCTCAGGGGTCAAGTGCATGCAACTCTGGGATTTTAACCTAACGTTGCAAAATTGAATATATTTCAAAATAATAACCAATCAAGTATAATATGTAGCTATAAAGAGTGTGTAGTCAGACTTGTCTTGGTTTGACTTGGTAGAAAATTTATTTGCGAGCTCAAATTATGTGGAAGAATCCTAAGAGTGAGAGGACTCAGAGTCCTAAGAGAGTCAGAGAGACAAACAGGAAGAAAATGAGAGAGATTGTGTATATATATGTGCCTGTGCTTAAATTTTGATATATGTTTAGATTATAAAAAGATAAGGAAATTCAACTATCCTCTCTCCTCTCTCTCCTCTCTCTACTCTTCTTTCCTCTCTCCTTTTTCTCTTCTCTCTCCCCTCTCTCCTCTCTCTTCTCTCTCCCCCTCTGTCTCTCTTCTCTCTCTCCCTTTCCTTACTCTCTCCTCTCTCCTCTCTCCCCTCTCCTCTCTCTTCTCTCTCCTCCTGTTTCCTCTCTCCTCTCTCTCTTCTCTCCTCTCTCCCTCTCCTTTCTCTCTCCTCTCTCCCCTCTCTCTCCTCTCTCTTCTCTCTCTCCTCTCTCACCTCTCTATTCTCTCTCTTTTCCCTCTCCCCTTTCTCCTCTCTCTTCTCTCTCCTCTTTCTCTCCTCTGTCCTTTCTTTTTTCTCTCCCCTCCCTCCTCTCTTTTCTCTCTCTCTCCTCCTTTTTTTTTTTTTTTTTTTGGTTTTTGGGCCACACCCGGTGACGCTCAGGGGTTACTCCTGGCTATGCACTCAGAAGTCGCTCCTGGCTTGGGGGACCATATGGGACACCGGGGGATCGAACCACGGTCCGTCCTAGGCTAGCGCAGGCAAGGCAGGCACCTTACCTCTAGCGCCACCGCCCGGCCCCCTCTCTCTCTCCTCTTTCTCCTCTCTCTCCCTTTTCTTTCTCTCTTCTCTCTCCTCTCTCTCTCCCTCTCTCTTCTCTCCCTCCCTCCCTCTCTCTCTTCTCTCTCCCTTCCTCCCTCACTCTCTTCTCTCTCCCTCCCTCCCTCCCTCTCTCTCTCTCTTTTCACCTAGCCTGTGATTGGCGATTGGCGATGACAGTCAGTGCCTTAAACACAGTCAACACAGCTGGCCAATGAAATGATTCTTCTTAAATAACGATCCTGGATGAGTGCTAGTTTCAAGGCAAATAATCCAACACTCAAAATCCAAAAATACATATAAGAATTCAGATAAAGATTCTGACTTTGAGATTATGTTGTTAAAAATTCTAACCAGAATACTAAGCTTCTAGACCTTATTATGAATCTGTAGTAAATACAAGAAGGTCAAAGAGTGTTTTATGTGATAACGCAGTGATACAGTCAGTGAAATCCCAGCTGTGGAAAATTACAATCAGATAAGCCAGTTTTACCCACGTGTGACTTTTAAGGAAGAGAAAAAGAATATGAAAAGAGGAAGTCTATGGATTAAAATATAGACTCACAGATTATAGTTTATGGAGTGATCAAAACCCTGATTTTAATGGGTTACAGTAAAAACTATTTCTGAAACAGTAATGTAACTACTGGCTGAATATTTGCTGATAGGAATTACATAATTACTGGCAGGGACAAAGGCATTCTGATTGTATTTTTTAAGAATAATGACCATTTAGAGAAACACTACGAAGTATTTGCAGATAAAGTGATACTGATATGAAGAAATGGTTTCACAATAAGCTGAAGGAGAGAAAAATGGGTTAGAAAATAGAGGAAATAGATTATGCCTTAGGCTGGAGTTCTACTTATGACCCTTGCTTTACATGCTGCTGAATTTGATTCAGTCTGGATCCAGGTCACTGCATATAGTTTCTGAGCACTGCCAGTTGTGATCCCAAAAATAAAGTTTGGGTTTGAGTTAACCTTGGTGTAAGGTGATGCTGGATGAATTCATTTATTCTGTGCATACAAATATTTGAAACTTTCTATAATAATTGCCTTAGATAGGAAGTTAGAAAATAAGTAAAGCTTGGGGCCAGATCAATAGCACAGTGGTAGGGCAATTGTCTTACACGCAGCTGAGCCAGGATGGACCTGGGTTCAATCTGCAGCATCCCATGTGGTCCCCCATAGAGCCAGGAATAACTCCTGAGTGTCACTGGATGTGCCCCCCCCCAAAAAAAAAAAACAAAAACAGAAAATAAGTAAAACTTTTCCCCAAAAAGACCTCCAGATCTAATAAGATCAGTAGACATGCATGCAAATGCTTGCAATACAGTGAACATAGACTGTGGGAAACAGTACTGAGCATGAAGAGAGAAGGGCTATCCATAATTATAAACTGATAATTCTTAGAAGATATGATCATGCAACATGTCTGAACTCCCCAGAAAAATAGAGCCAACATCTGTATGTAAGCATCTTTTGTTAGTAACTTCAATATATCATAAAATTAAGCTATCAAGACCAATTTAATTACATCAATAGTTAAAAATATGGCGAGTATAAGAGACAAAAATCATACTCCTTGTCAGTGAAGCCATAGGTCTATCTCATTCATCCATATTCCGAATCCAGCCTGATCTTGCCTGAACTGCAATGGGCTCATGCATGTCTGCTACTGTAATCCAGTGTTTCTCAGCCTCTTTGAACCTTATTTCTTTCTTATTTATTGTCCTCCCTTTCTACCGCATGGTCCCCTAGTCTTGTCTGACCTCAGGGGCACCATGTATTGCCAAGGTGGTCCCAATAGGCCCCAGAAGCACAACTTCATGCTGGAGCAACAAACCCCAAACTGAATTGTCTGGTTATTGCCTTGGGTCCCTGAGCATCTGTAGGAACAATCTATAAACCCCCCAAACTTGCAAAATTTACTCATTATTTTTTTTTTTTTTGTATCTGGGAGTTTCCCTTAAACATTTTTTTTTTAATTTTTATTTTTAATTATGAGAACAAGGGTGCAAAGAAAGAGGACAAGGTAAAGTTACAGTGGAAGGACAATCACCCATAACATAATTCTCAGAAGTCCCCTTGCTGATATCTTAACTTTGAAATTTCAGCCAAAGAACATTAAGATAAATAAGACAGAATCCATGTACAATTACTTTGTTCCTCAAGTCCCCAGATTGTAACCCATTATAATATTTCTTAACAGTACACAAGGCAATCTAAAGCCATAAAACTTACGTAACTCCTTAAACATTACAGGCATAGTATTTTCTTACATTTCCATATACATGCATATTAGCTTAAGTTAACATCAAATTTTAAGTGAGTTCTTTTTAAGGATTAGAGTTAAAGAAGCACAGTAAAAATGGTGTTAGAGTGGCAATTGTTGTTTGCATAGGCCCACCAATATATGAGGGACATGGAAAGAAATAACGTTGGCCTAAGTACAAAGAGACCAGACCCCTGAAGTTTCTTGGCACAAGACGAAGTCTAGGCTCCAGGCAAGGTAGATCGTCCAATCCAATACATTGTCTGTAGTGCCAACACACTTTTATTTTTCACACAGTCTCTGTTGTTGGTATCATGTTTCTGTATTAAAGATCCTGGAATCTGCATATCTTACATTGAAGTCAGGAGGTGGAGCATCCTCTCCTTTCACCTCACAATCAAAGGGCAATGCAGGGAGCCCTGTCCTGTAAGCAGGTCGTTGTTGTTGTTAAGTCTTCTCAGTGTTAAGGGAAGTCTCTTTTGAGCAGGTCGAGGTCTGAGCAGTGTAGGTCTTCCTTGGTAGAGGATTGCTTCCAGGTGATGTTATAGACCAGCCTGGATGTTTTGTGGATGGCTTTCCTGGTTCAGGTGAGAATGGAATATGTCCTTTCTTCTGAGGTCTCTGCCAGGTTGTTATGTCAATGTTCAGGTTGTAAGGTCCCTTTGCACTACAAGATTTGTGTGTTCCAATCTCTATTAGATAGGATCTTATTTGTATTTATACTATTTTCCCATTTTAATGTGCCTATGCAAATAAGAAGCAATGCCACATGGTGTTATTGGCGCATATGGGGGCCATAAGAACAATTACAATGATTCCCAAGACATGGTTCAATCATAAGCATTAAACTGGGGGACTCTTCCACAAAAATTCCTGGTTAAACAGCAAGAAATCCTGGCATTCGGAGTGTCTGATCCCAGCCAAGCCTCTGTAGGTTTTGGATGCCTAGGAAGGAATTTCTCACCCCCCTCCTCCCAAGGCTGGATTAACCAGGCGTGGCCCTGAAGACCCGCCTGGTGTGGGGGAAATCATGCTCGCCTGGACAAAGTGGTCAGCCCAGGGGTCCTATGGCTAGCTGTCCTGCCCGGAGCCCCCAACATACCAGTCAAAAGCCCACGAAATCCTGGCATGTGGAGTGTTTTGAGCCCAGCCAAGCCTCTGTAGTTTTTGGATGCCTAGGGAGGAATTTCTCACCCCCTCCCCCAGGGCCCGATTAACCAGGCGTGGCCCTGAAGACCCGCCTGGTGTGGGGGGAATCTTGTTCCCCTGGACTAATTGGTCAGCCCAGGGGTCCTATGGCTAGCTGTCCTGCCCAGAGCCCCCAACATACCAGGCAAACACACCAAGAAATACTGGCATTCGGAGTGTTCAGAGCCCAGCCAAGCCTCTGTAAGTTTTGGATGCCTAGGAAGGAATTTCTCACCCCCCCCTCCCAGGGCCGGATTAACCAGGCGTGGCCCTGAAGACCCGCCTGGTGTGGGGGAAATCATGCTCGCCTGGACAAAGTGGTCAGCCCACGGGTCCTATGGCTAGCTGTCCTGCCCGGAGCCCCCAACATACCAGTCAAAAGCCCACGAAATCCTGGCATGTGGAGTGTTTTGAGCCCAGCCAAGCCTCTGTAGTTCTTGGATGCCTAGGGAGGAATTACTCACCCTCTCCCCCAGGGCCCGATTAACCAGGAGTGGCCCTGAAGACCCGCCTGGTGTGGGGGGAATCTTGTTCCCCTGGACTAATTGGTCAGCCCAGGGGTCCTATGGCTAGCTGTCCTGCCCAGAGCCCCCAACATACCAGGCAAACAAACCAAGAAATACTGGCATTCGGAGTGTTCAGAGCCCAGCCAAGCCTCTGTAGGTTTTGGATGCCTAGGAAGGAATTTCTCACCCCCTCCTCCCAGGGCCGGATTAACCAGGCGTGGCCCTGAAGACCCGCCTGGTGTGGGGGAAATCATGCTCGCCTGGACAAAGTGGTCAGCCCAGGGGTCCTATGGCTAGCTGTCCTGCCCGGAGCCCCCAACATACCAGTCAAAAGCCCACGAAATCCTGGCATGTGGAGTGTTCTGAGCCCAGCCAAGCCTCTGTAGTTTTTGGATGCCTAGGGAGGAATTTCTCACCCCCTCCCCACAGGGCCCGATTAACCAGGCGTGGCCCCGAAGACCCGCATGGTGTGGGGGGGAATCTTGTTCCCCTGGACTAAGTGGTCAGCCCAGGGGTCCTATGGCTAGCTGTCCTGCCCAGAGCCCCCAACATACCAGGCAAACACACCAAGAAATCCTGGCATTCGGAGTGTCTGATCCCAGCCAAGCCTCTGTAGGTTTTGGATGCCTAGGAAGGAATTTCTCACCCCCTCCTCCCAAGGCTGGATTAACCAGGCGTGGCCCTGAAGACCCGCCTGGTGTGGGGGAAATCATGCTCGCCTGGACAAAGTGGTCAGCCCAGGGGTCCTATGGCTAGCTGTCCTGCCCGGAGCCCCCAACATACCAGTCAAAAGCCCACGAAATCCTGGCATGTGGAGTGTTTTGAGCCCAGCCAAGCCTCTGTAGTTTTTGGATGCCTAGGGAGGAATTTCTCACCCCCTCCCCCAGGGCCCGATTAATCAGGCGTGGCCCTGAAGACCCGCCTGGTGTGGGGGAATCTTGTTCCCCTGGACTAATTGGTCAGCCCAGGGGTCCTATGGCTAGCTGTCCTGCCCAGAGCCCCCAACATACCAGGCAAACACACCAAGAAATCCTGGCATTCGGAGTGTCTGATCCCAGCCAAGCCTCTGTAGGTTTTGGATGCCTAGGAAGGAATTTCTCACCCCCTCCTCCCAAGGCTGGATTAACCAGGCGTGGCCCTGAAGACCCGCCTGGTGTGGGGGAAATCATGCTCGCCTGGACAAAGTGGTCAGCCCAGGGGTCCTATGGCTAGCTGTCCTGCCCGGAGCCCCCAACATACCAGTCAAAAGCCCACGAAATCCTGGCATGTGGAGTGTTTTGAGCCCAGCCAAGCCTCTGTAGTTTTTGGATGCCTAGGGAGGAATTTCTCACCCCCTCCCCCAGGGCCCGATTAATCAGGCGTGGCCCTGAAGACCCGCCTGGTGTGGGGGAATCTTGTTCCCCTGGACTAATTGGTCAGCCCAGGGGTCCTATGGCTAGCTGTCCTGCCCAGAGCCCCCAACATACCAGGCAAACACACCAAGAAATACTGGAATTCGGAGTGTTCAGAGCCCAGCCAAGCCTCTGTAGGTTTTGGATGCCTAGGAAGGAATTTCTCACCCCCTCCTCCCAGGGCCGGATTAACCAGGCGTGGCCCTGAAGACCCGCCTGGTGTGGGGGAAATCATGCTCGCCTGGACAAAGTGGTCAGCCCAGGGGTCCTATGGCTAGCTGTCCTGCCCGGAGCCCCCAACATACCAGTCAAAAGCCCACGAAATCCTGGCATGTGGAGTGTTTTGAGCCCAGCCAAGCCTCTGTAGTTCTTGGATGCCTAGGGAGGAATTACTCACCCTCTCCCCCAGGGCCCGATTAACCAGGAGTGGCCCTGAAGACCCGCCTGGTGTGGGGGGAATCTTGTTCCCCTGGACTAATTGGTCAGCCCAGGGGTCCTATGGCTAGCTGTCCTGCCCAGAGCCCCCAACATACCAGGCAAACACACCAAGAAATACTGGCATTCGGAGTGTTCAGAGCCCAGCCAAGCCTCTGTAGGTTTTGGATGCCTAGGAAGGAATTTCTCACCCCCTCCTCCCAGGGCCGGATTAACCAGGCGTGGCCCTGAAGACCCGCCTGGTGTGGGGGAAATCATGCTCGCCTGGACAAAGTGGTCAGCCCAGGGGTCCTATGGCTAGCTGTCCTGCCCGGAGCCCCCAACATTCCAGTCAAAAGCCCACGAAAACCTGGCATGTGGAGTGTTCTGAGCCCAGCCAAGCCTCTGTAGTTCTTGGATGCCTAGGGAGGAATTTCTCACCCCCCTCCCCCCAGGGCCCGATTAACCAAGCGTGGCCCTGAAGACCCGCCTGGTGTGGGGGGAATCTTGTTCCCCTGGACTAAGTGGTCAGCCCAGGGGTCCTATGGCTAGCTGTCCTGCCCAGAGCCCCCAACATACCAGGCAAACACACCAAGAAATCCTGGCATTCGGAGTGTTCTGAGCCCAGCTAGGCATTTGTAAGTTTTGGATGCCTAGGAAGGAATTTCTCACCCCCTCCTCCCAGGGCAGGATTAACCAGACGTGGCCCTGAAGACCCGCCTGGTGTGGGGGAAATCATGCTCGCCTGGACAAAGTTGTCAGCCCAGGGGTCCTATGGCTAGCTGTCCTGCCCGGAGCCCCCAACATACCAGTCAAAAGCCCACGAAATCCTGGCATGTGGAGTGTTCTGAGCCCAGCCAAGCCTCTGTAGTTTTTGGATGCCTAGGGAGGAATTTCTCACCCCCTCCCCACAGGGCCCGATTAACCAGGCGTGGCCCCGAAGACCCGCATGGTGTGGGGGGAATCTTGTTCCCCTGGACTAAGTGGTCAGCCCAGGGGTCCTATGGCTAGCTGTCCTGCCCAGAGCCCCCAACATACCAGGCAAACACACCAAGAAATCCTGGCATTCGGAGTGTCTGATCCCAGCCAAGCCTCTGTAGGTTTTGGATGCCTAGGAAGGAATTTCTCACCCCCTCCTCCCAAGGCTGGATTAACCAGGCGTGGCCCTGAAGACCCGCCTGGTGTGGGGGGAAATCATGCTCGCCTGGACAAAGTGGTCAGCCCAGGGGTCCTATGGCTAGCTGTCCTGCCCGGAGCCCCCAACATACCAGTCAAAAGCCCACGAAATCCTGGCATGTGGAGTGTTTTGAGCCCAGCCAAGCCTCTGTAGTTTTTGGATGCCTAGGGAGGAATTTCTCACCCCCTCCCCCAGGGCCCGATTAATCAGGCGTGGCCCTGAAGACCCGCCTGGTGTGGGGGAATCTTGTTCCCCTGGACTAATTGGTCAGCCCAGGGGTCCTATGGCTAGCTGTCCTGCCCAGAGCCCCCAACATACCAGGCAAACACACCAAGAAATACTGGAATTCGGAGTGTTCAGAGCCCAGCCAAGCCTCTGTAGGTTTTGGATGCCTAGGAAGGAATTTCTCACCCCCTCCTCCCAGGGCCGGATTAACCAGGCGTGGCCCTGAAGACCCGCCTGGTGTGGGGGAAATCATGCTCGCCTGGACAAAGTGGTCAGCCCAGGGGTCCTATGGCTAGCTGTCCTGCCCGGAGCCCCCAACATACCAGTCAAAAGCCCACGAAATCCTGGCATGTGGAGTGTTCTGAGCCCAGCCAAGCCTCTGTACTTCTTGGATGCCTAGGGAGGAATTTCTCACCCCCTCTTCCCAGGGCCCGATTAAACAGGCGTGGCCCTGAAGATCCGCCTGGTGTGGGGGAAATCTTGTTCCCCTGGACTAAGTGGTCAGCCCAGGGGTCCTATGGCTAGCTGTCCTGCCCAGAGCCCCCAACATACCAGGCAAACACACCAAGAAATCCTGGCATTCGGAGTGTCTGATCCCAGCCAAGCCTCTGTAGGTTTTGGATGCCTAGGAAGGAATTTCTCACCCCCTCCTCCCAAGGCTGGATTAACCAGGCGTGGCCCTGAAGACCCGCCTGGTGTGGGGGAAATCATGCTCGCCTGGACAAAGTGGTCAGCCCAGGGGTCCTATGGCTAGCTGTCCTGCCCGGAGCCCCCAACATACCAGTCAAAAGCCCACGAAATCCTGGCATGTGGAGTGTTTTGAGCCCAGCCAAGCCTCTGTAGTTTTTGGATGCCTAGGGAGGAATTTCTCACCCCCTCCCCCAGGGCCCGATTAATCAGGCGTGGCCCTGAAGACCCGCCTGGTGTGGGGGAATCTTGTTCCCCTGGACTAATTGGTCAGCCCAGGGGTCCTATGGCTAGCTGTCCTGCCCAGAGCCCCCAACATACCAGGCAAACACACCAAGAAATACTGGAATTCGGAGTGTTCAGAGCCCAGCCAAGCCTCTGTAGGTTTTGGATGCCTAGGAAGGAATTTCTCACCCCCTCCTCCCAGGGCCGGATTAACCAGACGTGGCCCTGAAGACCCGCCTGGTGTGGGGGAAATCATGCTCGCCTGGACAAAGTGGTCAGCCCAGGGGTCCTATGGCTAGCTGTCCTGCCCGGAGCCCCCAACATACCAGTCAAAACCCCACGAAATCCTGGCATGTGGAGTGTTCTGAGCCCAGCCAAGCCTCTGTAGTTTTTGGATGCCTAGGGAGGAATTTCTCACCCCCTCCCCCCAGGGCCCGATTAACAAGGCGTGGCCCCGAAGACCCGCCTGGTGTGGGGGGAATCTTGTTCCCCTGGACTAAGTGGTCAGCCCAGGGGTCCTATGGCTAGCTGTCCTGCCCAGAGCCCCCAACATACCAGGCAAACACACCAAGAAATCCTGGCATTCGGAGTGTCTGATCCCAGCCAAGCCTCTGTAGGTTTTGGATGCCTAGGAAGGAATTTCTCACCCCCTCCTCCCAGGGCCGGATTAACCAGGCGTGGCCCTGAAGACCCGCCTGGTGTGGGGGAAATCATGCTCGCCTGGACAAAGTGGTCAGCCCAGGGGTCCTATGGCTAGCTGTCCTGCCCGGAGCCCCCAACATACCAGTCAAAAGCCCACGAAATCCTGGCATGTGGAGTGTTCTGAGCCCAGCCAAGCCTCTGTACTTCTTGGATGCCTAGGGAGGAATTTCTCACCCCCTCCCCCCAGGGCCCGATTAACCAGGCGTGGCCCTGAAGACCCGCCTGGTGTGGGGGGAATCTTGTTCCCCTGAACTAAGTGGTCAGCCCAGGGGTCCTATGGCTAGCTGTCCTGCCCAGAGCCGCCAACATACCAGGCAAACACACCAAGAAATCCTGGCATTCGGAGTGTTCTGAGCCCAGCCAAGCCTCTGTAGGTTTTAGATGCCTAGGAAGGAATTTCTCACCCCCCTCCTCCCAGGGCCGGATTAACCAGGCGTGGCCCTGAAGACCCGCCTGGTGTGGGGGAAATCATGCTCGCCTGGACAAAGTGGTCAACCCAGGGGTCCTATGGCTAGCTGTCCTGCCCGGAGCCCCCAACATACCAGTCAAAAGCCCACGAAATCCTGGCATGTGGAGTGTTCTGAGCCCAGCCAAGCCTCTGTAGTTCTTGGATGCTAGGGAGGAATTTCTCACCCCCTCCCCCCAGGGCCCGATTAACCAGGCGTGGCCCTGAAGACCCGCCTGCTGTGGGGGGAATCTTGTTCCCCTGGACTAAGTGGTCAGCCCAGGGTTCCTACGGCTAGCTGTCCTGCCCAGAGCCCCCAACATACCAGGCAAACACACCAAGATATCCTGGCATTCGGAGTGTTCTGAGCCCAGCTAGGCATTTGTAGGTTTTGGATGCCTAGGAAGGAATTTCTCACCCCCTCCTCCCAGGGCCGGATTAACCAGGTGTGGCCCTGAAGACCCGCCTGGTGTGGGGGAAATCATGCTCGCCTGGACAAAGTGGTCAGCCCAGGGGTCCTATGGCTAGCTGTCCTGCCCGGAGCCCCCAACATACCAGTCAAAAGCCCACGAAATCCTGGCATGTGGAGTGTTCTGAGCCCAGCCAAGCCTCTGTAGTTTTTGGATGCCTAGGGAGGAATTTCTCACCCCCTCCCCCCAGGGCCCGATTAACAAGGCGTGGCCCCGAAGACCCGCCTGGTGTGGGGGGAATCTTGTTCCCCTGGACTAAGTGGTCAGCCCAGGGGTCCTATGGCTAGCTGTCCTGCCCAGAGCCGCCAACATACCAGGCAAACACACCAAGAAATCCTGGCATTCGGAGTGTCTGATCCCAGCCAAGCCTCTGTAGGTTTTGGATGCCTAGGAAGGAATTTCTCACCCCCTCCTCCCAAGGCTGGATTAACAAGGCGTGGCCCTGAAGATCCGCCTGGTGTGGGGGAAATCATGCTCGCCTGGACAAAGTGGTCAGCCCAGGGGTCCTATGGCTAGCTGTCCTGCCCGGAGCCCCCAACATACCAGTCAAAAGCCCACGAAATCCTGGCATGTGGAGTGTTCTGAGCCCAGCCAAGCCTCTGTAGTTCTTGGATGCCTAGGGAGGAATTTCTCACCCTCTCCCCCAGGGCCCGATTAACCAGGAGTGGCCCTGAAGACCCGCCTGGTGTGGGGGGAATCTTGTTCCCCTGGACTAATTGGTCAGCCCAGGGGTCCTATGGCTAGCTGTCCTGCCCAGAGCCCCCAACATACCAGGCAAACACACCAAGAAATACTGGCATTCGGAGTGTTCAGAGCCCAGCCAAGCCTCTCAAAATTTACTCATTATTGAGAGATGCCTAAGGAGAGACAACAGAGTATGTTGTTCATGATTAGAACTGCAGATTTTCCAGCTAGAGGCAATGCGTTCTGAGTGGTGATTTGTGAATTTGACACTTTGAGGCAAATTGAGAGAGAGAGCATTTTCTCCGAAATTTCTTCTCGGCGCTTTTCTGTAAATAAATTTTAGATGATCGTAGAAGTGTGTCCCTGGTTCCTGTTGGAAGCTTTGTTAGTAATAGATGATGCCTTCAAACCACTAAGGTGGTTTCCCTCTGAGACTGTTGATGAAGCTGAACATTTGGCATTTGTTGTGAAATAACCATACTTCATTAGATCAGATAAAAGGTGGTTTATTAAACTCTTGTATATAAAGCTGTGACTGGCTCTTCTACAAATAAACAAATAGCTTGGGACATGTCCTGCTTTGAACTTTGAAGATGAAAGGAAAATTTGATGGCACATTAGAAACCATTCCAAAACACTAGCCAAAATGAGAGAATTAGCATTGTCCTTTTCCTTGATTTTGCTCTCTCGAGCTAAATACTTTTAAGAAGAGTTTATTTGGGTGAGAACTGAGAACAGTTTGCCATTCCTTGGACTTTATTTTATGGGTCGTCCAAGGTTGTCAGGCATTGCTAGGTAGCAGGGCCCACCCCCAGACCCGTCCTAACACGCAAGCTGCTGTCACGGCAAATGGGACCTGTCACTGCAGATCAGGTTCAGGAAATGACCGGACTCTGCAGAGACTGAGTTTCCTTCAGTGGCAGCCAGGGTTGGACATATCTGGACTCTTTCACTTCCTCCTTCCACTGCTCATCTTTTCTTGAAACACTAGGCCCGAGATAGCTGATCTGCTGGAAGGGCAGGGATGAAGACAACTGGAGTTAAAGGCAGTTGCAGAGGTATTCCCAAGTTGTCTAGGGCTCCTCAGAAGCCCAGGCTGGTAGAATGCCCTATAGCATATTTTCTGAGAGGCCCCTTGGAGCTGTGAGTGTGGAGTATAGGAGATGCAGCATTGACTCGTTGAGTGTTCCTTTCCTGTGCAGTCCCAGGAGGCCCGTGGAATCAACTTGCTCTGTTTGTGGGTTGCAGTTAAGAGGTCTGGGGTGTTTCTCTTCACTCTGTACTCTGGTATCAGTCCTAGAAGCGCTTGGAGGACTGTGTGGTGCCAGGGCTCAAACCTGGAGTTCCTGCATGAAGAGAAGGAGCTTAGCTCTAAGTTTGGACTGTGGAGCTGCTGAAGAGAGGGAGGAGGAGAGAAAGAGGAAAAGAGAGGGAGAGAAAGAGAGAAAGGAGAGAGAGGGAGAGAAAGAGAGGAAGGAGGAGGAGGAGAAAGAGAGAGAAAGAGAGAGAAAGAGAGAGAGAGAGAGAGAGAGAGAGAGAGAGAGAGAGAGAGAGAGAGAGAGAGAGACCTAGTGTGCCTGTGCCCTCACCCGGGGTAGAATGTGCACAGCCAACAGTAGGAGGAACAGGACCATGTAGTGGTGGCAAAAGTGAGCCATGGTCAGGCTGCTGTGCAGGAACTAAGGCATCGGGCAGTGCTGAGCAGATCCTTTGGTGCCTTCCAAGTCCCTGCATTATTGGGAGGATCACCAATTACCTCTAGAATTGTGTCAAGAAGTCGTATCCACACTGTGTCCTACTCCTTGTCTGCTGGTGATGGGCTTCACCCATCACCCATGCGATCGATCCACCCACTCGGGCAGGTATGGGCCATCCAGGCCTGAACAGGCTGTGGACAGCATCATGCTGTGTGTAGGAATCCAGTGCCTGTCCCTGCACTGCCTGCAGGAAATGAGCACAGAGCCAGGAGGAGCCTCTGAGCACTACAGGGTGGATCCTCCTGCCCCTTGAAAATCATCTTTATAATGAAATGTGAAGCAGATGGTCCAGAGCCTTGTTGGTGAAGTAAAAGCAGCACCAGAAACTGCACAGTTCCTGGGGCTATGTCCCCAGGCAGGGGTGATGGAGGTCTCAGTGCCATGGCTTTTTTTCCTATGGGTGGCATTTCTCATGGTCCCACACTCCAGGCCACTCCACCTGGCCAGAGTCCACCTGTGCATCACCGTATCTTGCTTGTAAGTTTATATTTGCCAGAGTTTGTGCACCTAACATGCTGACACTTGCTGGCAGGATGGTTCATAGGAGATATGAGTAATACTTGAGCCATATAAAGACAATACTTGCCTGCAATTCCCATCTGCTTGATTCTCTAGCGAAGCAAATATGTCAGTTCTGAGAAGGGGCAAGAACGGATGCAAACTAAGAGAGAGAACTGACAGAGCCTGGTCTCCAGGGACTGGCAACCTTGGAGAGGGTAACAATAGGAGTTATTAGCCGACAAAACACATGGTAATCTTCACAGGAATCAAAGTTTCTTTTCTTCTGGCTTCTGGAGGGAAAAATTCTTTCCCCAGGGTGAGGAGAGGAAGGAAATAGAAGAAATGGGAGCTACCAAGATGGTCTCTGCGCTTGCATAAAACAGGGTCTCTGGGGAGGTCTTTCCTTGAGAAATGTGGGAAAAGAAGACACTGTCCTTGAGCTGTGGGCTGACATCCCTGAGTGTCGAACATCACCCCCCCCCAAAAAAAAAGCACACATTTCCATCAGCTCCAGTGTCCTGCTAAATCTAAATCTAGACCCCTTTTTTCTAGTGGAAAATATATGCCTGGATCTAGCTAATTAGTTGGAGATGTGAATGCCTGGGTGGGGTATGATCAGCAGGGAGGGGGTCTTGGACACAGGAACATTTGGTTGCCAAAGCTCTGGGGGTCCCTGAAATCAGTAGCATATTTGGGTAGGAGAGAAACAGCCTTTGTTGGGCTGCTTATGCTGGAGTCTGTACTGGACAATCGCAGTAGGCACTGTTCACTGTAGTTGAGCTCACAGTCGAGGAAGGGAGGAAAAGGTAAGACTGCATATGGGGGGAGCTTGTGAAATGCTGAGCAGTTCTCACCAGGAGCATCTGTATGGAGGAGAGGCCCCTCGGGTCTCTCACCACAGACAGGCACGTAGTCAGATGTTCACTTAGAGAGGGTGAATATTTCATAAGTGTTTAAAATGCCAATGGGAAGGTAGGTGATCAGAGAATACAGTGAAATGTTGAGTGTCGAGATTTGTATTCTGAAGTGGTCTCTTGCCTGGAGTTTAAGAAACACTAATCTTTTACATGTTGGCAATGATCTCGGATATATATGTATATATATTGAGTACAAATGCATTTTACATATAAATTTTTTTTTTGTTTAAATAGGAGCGTTTGAGGGGCCAGGGCAATAGCACAGCAGTAGGGCATTTGCCTTGCACATAGCTGAACCATAATGGACCAAGGTTTGATCTCTGATATACTGTATTATTTCCCCACCCCCCAGCCTGCCAGGAGCAATTTCTGAGTGCAGATCCAGGTGTAACCCCTGGACACTGCTGGGTGTGACCCCAAACCTCAAATTAATTCATTCATTAATTAAAAAATTAAAGAGAGAGTCTGAGGGCCAGAGTGATAGTACATCGGGTAGGGCATTTGCCTTCCATTGGTTCCTAGGTTCCTAGGTTGACTTAGGTTCAATTTCCAGCATCCCATATGGTCCCTGAGCCTGGCAGGAATAATTTCTGAGTTCAGAGTCAGGACTAACTCTGAGTACCACCAAGTGAGGCCCCAAAGCAAAAATAATAAACAAACAAAACTAAATAATACTGCACTTCTTTAAAAATAGGAGCTTTTCACTAGAAGATAAAAATATTTTAGATATCAGAGTTTCTTATGTGTTTACATATAGGTATCACTGGGAGAATAGAATGCTGAGACGAAGCCGGAAACCAGAAGAGGGTCCTGCCAGCTGCAAGCACACCCTCCCTGCTCAGATGCTATAGGGCTGCCTGGGGATGAAGCATGGTGGGAAACGCCTTGCCCAGAAGTAGGGGACTTCTGGAAATAGTGCTGTTTGCTTGGGTCCTTTTGGGGCCACCTCCTAAAGAGGGAACAGAAAGGCCTTTCCTGTCCTCCCCTCCCCTACTCTACCCTACAGGCTCCGTCTAGCAACCTCGACTTACTAACATGACTGGACCGACCAAGGAGCAGTGTAGTTTGTGGTCTCAGTGCAGAATCATAAAACAGAGCAGTATAGGGTGAGCTTGGGAGCTTAGAGACAACCTGACAATTTAATAACTTGACATTGATAGCCAGGCTACTCTCCACTGAGTGTTCCGACATTCCAATCTGGGACTGCTGTTGCATTCTGGGATGTATGAGAAGATCTCATCATAAGAGAGAAATAATACAGGAAGGCAAATATGCCCTGGATGGATCCCTAGCATCTCTGGTTCTCCAAGCACCATCCAGGTCATTCCTGAGTTCAGAGCCAATAGTTGACCTCCCAGTTGGGAGCAGAAAACATTTGACCTTATGTTTTGTTTTGTTTTGTTTTTGGTTTTTGGGTCACATCCGGCAGCGCTCAGGGGTTACTCCTGGCTCCACACTCAGAAATCGCTCCTGGCAGGCTCGGGGGACCATATGGGATGCCGGGATTCGAACCATCGTCCTTCTGTATGCAAGGCAAATGCCCTACCTCCATGCTATCTCTCCAGCCCCTGACCATATTTTGATGTCTGATTGGAAGGAAGACTCGAACACTCCTGTTGGATCTTTAAGACATTGGTGACGAGAATATTGCACTGGTGAAAGGGGTCTTTTTTTTTTTATGGCTGAAAACCCAACTACAATCATGTTTGTAATCAAGGTGCTTGAATAAAGGTATTTATTGAAAAAAAAAACAAAGATCATCCCTCTAGTTTTCTGGAAAGCAGAGGAATGAGTATATCTCCATTGTAATTGCAAATGAAAATCATATATTGTACTGGCAATTTTTTAAAGGGACACACAGCCAGCAGTACTTGGGGCTGACTTCTGACTCTGCTCAGGGGTTACTCTTCGCCAATCAAGCCCATGTCAGCCTCATGCAAGGCCAATATCATATCCTCCATGCTGTCTTTCCAGGCTCTTAGAGCCAAATTCTGTGTTTTTGTATATATTCCACCCTCTGGATTGGAGCAATGTTTTTTTTTGGGGGGGGAGGGTGTTGGTTACATTTTTGGATGTTGGGCCACACTTGGTGATGCTCAGGGGTTACTCCTGGATATGTGCTCAGAAATCGCTCCTGGCAGGCTTGGGGGACCATATGGGATGCTGGGAGATCTAACCAAGATTCGTCCTGGGTCAGCCACATCCCAGGAAAACACCCTACTGCTGTGCCATCGCTCCAGCTCTGCATTGGAGCATTGTTAAGACAATTACTATATCTTAGTCATCTTAACATTTTGAGTATTTTATGGATCATTTACCACATAAACCAGAATATCCATCTAGAAACATTTTGAGAAATAATAAATACAAGAATAAATGCAGCATGGGGAGGTGGCTCCTGTGCCATATGTCTTTCATTTAAAGAGAGAGTGAGTAAAGAAAAGCTGATTAGCTTGATGTTAAAAGAAAATAATTGATGAGTAAGAAGAGAGAACACAGAAGTTGGGACCGAGGAGTCTCATTATTAATGGACATCTTTTGCATTCCCTTTGAAAACACATTAAGAACCGCCCTGCCTCTCAGAATGTGCCAGAGCTCAGGTTCTGCATGTTAATGTTGATCAGGAAATTAGAGAAGATTGCAAGATTCCAAGTCAGGGCAGAATTTATATCCCTATGAGGAATCAACATTTAGAACACAAACTGGGTCCGTAAGCACGGTGAGGGATCGAACAGCTGTGGGCAGAATGAAATGAAGGCAGTTACTGAACTTAATTCATCTGACCTCTAATTGTTCCCCCTAGTTCATTCTGATCAGGTTTGGAGTAACGGATGGGAAATTCTATGTTTTCGGTCTATATCTTCTGAAATATAAATGATAATGGAGAAATTATTTCAAGGTGAAACTGCGGAATGTTTCTATTCCCTGCTAGGACTTGGCCCTTGTTTTGCAGGGCAGAATTTTTCTGGCAAACATGATCACAGCTCTGGGGGCACATTCCCCTGAACTCTCTATGAATGAAGCATAAGGGACCATCCAGCACAGGCCACAGATGCTGTTGGCCTCCCAGAGTCCCCAGACAATATAAGACAGTGAGGACTTTGAGGGATTTGAAGAAGGAGACCCCATGGTAGAATTGCTCCTACATCCTCTGCTGGGAGGGTGATCTTCAGGGTTCTGAGACTGTCAACTTCAGTGTCTTTCCTGCCATCTGATGAAGGTGATGAGTTTGCTGGTGGACAGCTCTGTGTTGGGTCGCTGGTTCCTGAGACACAGACCCTGTTCCACTAAGGAAAGGAAAAACTTACTGTGACCTTTAAAAGAAGAGGAAAGAAGACACTTATTTCAACCTTCAACATATTTTAATTCTTTTTTTTTTTTTTTTGCTTTTGGGTCATATCTGGCAGTGCTCAGGGGTTACTAATGGCTCTACACTTAGAAATAGCTCCTGGCAGGCTCGGGGACCATATGGGAGACGGGATTCAAACCACCATCCTTCAACATGCAAGGCAACGCCTAACCTCCATGCTATCTCTCCGGCCCCATATTTTTATTCTTGATTATGCAGTGAGACAAAAATTTCTCCAAGTCACTCTACCTGTTACCACCCACCACTCTCTTCTTCCCCCCCCCCTCGATTTCTCTCCTTCCCTGTTCTCATCCTTTCTGTAAGCTGGGAGCTAGTATACCTAAATCCCCCCCTTTGATCCTTGCACCCCCTCATTCTGTTACAGATAAGTGAGTTAATTGGTATTTAGAGGAACTCATTCCTTAGCTGAGATAGAAATGGATTTGAGGGAACCACTACTGAGCCCACTTAAGGGAATATTAAGAAAATTTGAGTCATCTATTATTTAATTGAATATTTTTCAAAACAGTGTCCATTGCCTTACCTCAGGCATGAGCAGAAGTCACGGTGTTGACTCTGGTTGAGGAAGTATCATAACCCACCATGCTGGGTGCTGACAGAATCCATTTACCTTACTTTACTTGGGCTGAAGTTTCCTCTGGGGGTTGATTGACTGGGGTTATTCTCGAAGTCTGAAGAGTTCCTACTGTTCTTCATTCCTGGTCTTCCTCTCTTTCATCTTCTAAGCTAGTGATGTCAGAATGAGTCCATCTTACCAAATGGGGCAGCTGGGCAAAGCAGGCTGTTATGTTGTTTTCTTGTTTTGTTTTGTTTTGAGGGGGCACACCTAGCTATGCTTAGAGCTACTCCTGAGTCTGTGCTCTGGGGATTGCTACAAGTGGTGCTGAGGGGACCCTGCATTATTGGGGATCAAACCTGGGCATCCTGCATCCATGCTTTGCATGAGCCCAGCCCAATGAACACTCTCTTAGGCCTGAAAAAAAGTGATCTACTTCAGACCTTTTTTGCAGAACTGTGTACATAAAAGGAAAAATAATCCAAGAAACTAGTAAAAGCCCAGACTTTATAAAAGAAAATTTAACTCGATGTCAAGATTTTGATATCTTAAAATATTTTATACAAAGTTTCCTAAAGTAATCAGCACTTAAATTCTCATGAAAAATCAATAGGGGTTCGGAGAGATAGCACAGTGGTGTTTGCCTTGCAAGCAGCCGATCCAGGACCAAAGGTAATTGGTTCGAATCCAGTGTCCCATATGGTTCCCCGTGCCTGCCAGGAGCTATTTCTGAGCAGACAGCCAGGAGTAACCCCTGAGCAACACCAGGTGTGGCCCAAAAACCAAAAAAAGAAAAAAAAAGAAAAAGAAAAAAGAAAAATCAATAGGATGATATATTGGTAAAATAAATCTCCTTAGATCAAACTAGAAAGTCACTAAAAGCTGATGTAATTAATTGCGATTTATGGAAAACATTGAATCATTTATTTTCATCTGGGAATGAAGAGTTTATAATTTCTCTGAGATATAAATATTATTATTTTCTATCCAACTTCCATATGTTTTGTTTTGAATTAATTTATTCCATTTAAAATAAGAGAGCCAGAGAGATAGTGTTACAGATAAGATACTTGTCTTTTATGAGACTGATCAGTATCACATGATTTCCTGAACCATTCCAAGAGTAATCCCTGAGCACAGACTCAAGAGTAAGCCCTGAGTAGCACCAGGAATGACCCCTCTTCCCTCCTTCAAAACCTTCCAAAGAACCAGAAAGAGGGCTTCATAAGATTGGGACTATAATCAGTTTTTGTATTTCTTTAAACCAAGAAAACATCATTAAACTGCACAAGGAATAGTTCAGTAGATATTAAAAAGCTTTAGAGATAGTTTTGTGTTCAAGTCTTTGGGACAGTTAACTGCTAAAGATTAGTTCAACTATAAGATGGGACTAGTTTTTCCTCTAGGGATAAAATTAAATGATCAAACAATATATTTGAAGTACTTCATAGAATTATTGGTCAAATTAAAATAATTTTTATACTCATCAATTAATTTTTCATTCTAAAAATATTTGTGAAATAACTGCTATGCATTAGGTGCTGCTCTAGGAATTATCATTTGACCAGAAAAGTCATTTCGTCTATAGGGGTCCTCAAACTTTTTAAACAGGGGGCCAGTTCACTGTCCTTCAGACTGTTGGAGGGCCAGATTATAGTAAAAACAAAAATTATGAAATTTTTCTATGCACACTGCATATATCTTATTTAGAAGTGAAGAAACAAAATGGGAATAAATACAATATGTGGCCCGCTGGCCGTAGTTTGAGGACCATTGATTCTAGAAGCTCACCATTTAGTGAAAAATAAATTAGTGCACAAGAAATTGGAGTGTGCTAATGTCTTTGTTAATATCTTTGCTAATATCTTTTCTGACATCTATTTAGGACAGTTTTTGTGGTAGATGGATTTATCACATAAAGGCATATTGAAGAAGTCCATAATGAGGTATTAGGAAGGATGTAAACAGTTATTATTTGTAAAAGGAACTAACTTGTACATAGGCCAAAAAGTGAGACCACGTTCTATTAGGCAAATTTCTTAAAATTTAGTATGGCTAGAAAGTGGAGAAATTGGCGATAATCAAGTAATTAGAGAAATAGATGGATAGTGTTCATGGAGGATTTGGGAAGTCAGGTTTATTACTGAGTGTTAAATGTTTGGAGAGAATCTTTTAAAGCCAAGTAGAAGTGGAAAAACAGATTCACAAAGATCCAGGAAGTTGTTATAATCAAGGTGTGTGATGATGAGGGACTCATTTCACACACTGGGGATGGACAGAAAGAAGAAAGAATTTTCAAAAAGTGATTTCTTTGGGATGAGGAGGGAAATTGGGAACATTTTGGCAGGAAATGTATACTGGGGGAGGGATGGGTGTACAACACTGGTGCTAGGCTCCAAAACAAGGATTTGGTGAGACACAGGTCTCAAAACAAATGTTTGATGCAGGGAAATAATCCACACAGTGAATAGGTACAAGAAAGGGATCAAGAAATCCAGAACTCAAGCAAGGAATTCAACCACCCAAGCTCTTTGCTCCTAAGAAGGAAAGCAATGTACTGGAGAAAGACTGAAGAATGAGCACCTGCCTTCCTCAGACAAGAACCAGGCCACATGTTAGGGTTTGAAAAGGAATACCACGTAGAAAATAATCCAATATCCCATCACCAGATCACATGATTATTGATTAGGGTAGGACCAGTAAAACCAACACACTGGAACATTGTACAAATGAAACTCAATCATGAACAACTTTGTGATTGTGTATTTCACAGTGACTCAATCTAAAGTTATTAAAATCTTTTAAAAAAGTCTTTGCTGGAACAAAATGGCTGTGACTAGCAGGTTTGAAAAATATTCAGAAATGGGGAAAATATGAGTCAACTCCCAACGAGGTTATCTAGAACCACTTAATGGCCATTGTGCCCTGAGACTACAGTCAGCAAAGTTGGAGTTCTAGGTGCTTAGACATGGGAGTCAGCCAAATTCTTGTCTTTGAAAAGCCGCTGTTCACTAGCTGCCCCAGTTGGGTAGTAATAGGTAACAGCAGAGAAGGAACCCCAGGGGGGGCAGGGAGGGGCAGAACTGATCTGGGCTCCCTCACTGCCTTTACACCTTATGAGCTCCGGAAAGGGCAATCTCCAGTTCACATTTCTTTTCTCTTGAAGAGGCCCTCATGCATCGAGGCATCCTTCTCTGAGTTTTCCAACTTCCTATGTATTCCTATGATTTCTATGTAAGCATCTAATTATATCAGGCTCAGGGGATATTTATATCAGATACAACTTACTAGGCTACTTTTCTCAGAGTATTTTAGTTGTGGAAAATGTAGAAAGCTACAACTTAAATCTCTGTGGCTATTTTTAAAGACATCATTAAACAGATAGAGACAGAATTTCATGGGGGGCCAGGAGATGTCTCGTTGACCCTGAAATGACATCACAGAAACAGCTGTGAAGACTCCCTGTTATTGATGGAATTTATAACTTAAGAAGCTTGGCATAATAAGACAGAGCTGTGGAACTGAAAAGCCTCTGGAAAATCTTTCACGTGAAAACCACATGGTACAGACTCAGAAATCTGTGCCCAGTGGTTTCGGCAAAGACCCTGGAGCATTGGCTTAGCCCTCAAGAGAAGGACAGGGCTGTGACAGGTCGTAGCAGAAGGACAGTCTTAGCAGTCTGTTTGGTGTCAAACTGGGACTGCAGCAAGATTGGGAATTCTGAATGTTGCTCAGTCTGTCCACATTGGCTCCTAAAATTTACCCAGGGAGACGACAGCGTCTGAATATTTATACTCTCCCAATTCATGGGGGGAGGGTTTCTTTTTCAACTAGGCATAGCTGCTGCTTTTATAGAGCAGCAGGGTTTGCAAGAGGACCTGCATATCCTGGCCAGTTGATGCAAGCCACAAAAGCAATTTCTCTGTTGCAGTGAGCATAACACTACTAGTGTTTGAGAGTCTGCTCAGAGAATCCTGGTTTTGAGAACTACATGCTAGGAAATCTGAGCTTTAGCATTTATGCTTCACTTCATTAACTGAATCATCTTTTTATCTGGAAAAAAAATGGCTTTAGAAAGGGAGGAGAGAGAAGAGAGAAATGAATGTCTGTCTGCCATGCGCTACTTAAAATGTATAATAACTTGTCATCTACTCCAAGGACATCAGGCCGTGTGTCTTTGCAGTAGTGCCACAGTTTCTAACACACACGATGCTACTTTCCTGTTGGTTGGGTAGCTGTTCTCTTAGACACTGTCCTTCAGCACCAATTTGGTTATGAGACTGCAGAGAAGTCCTGATTGTTGGTGTAAAGACTGAAAAACCACTGGCCCATTCCTTGATTCTTTCTTTCTGGACCCTGTTGAGAGCCAGGACATTCTGAAACACGGAAGCAGGTGCAGATGATGTTAGCTCACCCCCGCCTTTGACTTAGCATAAACTATTCCACAAACATCAGCAGACTGAATAACAATTAGCCTGACCTTATTGTTGTGAGTCGGATCTCAGCAGGCCAGGGAGCTATATTGGTTGGCCATGAGCAGGTCAGATTAATAACAAGCACATTCAGATGGTCACAACAATGGGCGGTAAATGTTGGTGCTGATATGTTTATTTACATTGAAACAACAGTCCTCATGCTTTAGGGCAGGGGTCCTCAAACTTTTTAAACAGGGGGCCAGTTTACTGTCCTTCATACTGTTGGAGGGCCAGATTATAGTAAAAACAAAAATTATGAACAAATTTCTATGCACACTGCATATATCTTATTTAGAAGTGAAGAAACAAAATGGGAATAAATACAATATGTGGTCCGCGGGCCGTAGTTTGAAGACCCCTGCAAGGGCTTCACATGTGTGTACTGTAAAGTATTACTCATTTCTGATGGGGGTGAATACAGGCAGGGTAGAGAGGCTTTAGGCAAAGATCTATTTTTGACAGCTTCAGTTTGACTTAAAAGACTACCGTAAGGTTTATATGCGAGTAACAAATCATTTTGGTTAGTCTGAGTAGATAGGGATTTCACACAGGGGATTCGTTTTCTATGTTGTTCATTGTATGAGTTTTTTTTTTAAATATAATGATTTTTATTTTGACCAAAGTGGATTACAAATCATTCACAGTAAAATTTCAGGTATAGGGGCCAGAGAGATAGCATGGAGGTAGGGCATTTGCCTTGCATGCAAAAGGATGGTGGTTCAAATCCCAACAGCCCATATGGTCCCCCGAGCCTGCCAGGAGCGATTTCTGAGCGTAGCCAGATGTGACCCCAAAACAAAATTTTTAGGTATATAGTGACATTGAATCAGGGGCATTCCCACCACCAATGTTGTCCTCCCTCTCCCCCCGTTCTCACCATGCATCCCATATCCTTGTCCTTTGCTCCCCCAGGTTGCTAGTATAAGTGGTCCCCTCTGTGTCTAGGTTGTTGTAGATTGGGTATCAATCCTGTTGTCATTGGCTTTGGATTTGGTACCTAAGTCTGATCATTTTTTATTTCTTCTCAGTGTTCATATATCTGATCTGGATGAGTTTTTGTGAAAGGAAAATAATGTATCTTTATGCTTGATAAATCTCTGTGCTGAGACATAAACAAACCAAATAATTCTTTATTATAAAATATTTTTGAAGTATTCTCCTTGTTGATTCTCATATAGAATAAACTACATAGCTTGAAGATTTACAAAAATATGTAATTAGTTGGGAGAGAACCTGGGGTCGTTGATGGGTTAATGGTGTAATGAGTTTTAGAGATGGTAACATTATATGTTCAATGATTTATTATAAATAACCTTGTAAATTAGATTAAAATTAAATTTAATTTAAAAAGTAAATATTATTCATATCGACAAAAGCCTTTAGTACTGGATGACTGAGGTCAATTTGAATGCTGAATTAAAGAATACACTAATTTTAAGAATAATGCATCTATAATTTTGAAAAAAAAAACAATTTTTTAAATTTCTTTATAGTTTGGGTAAGATGGTGTGATTAGTACTAAGGTATGTGGTACTAATGTATAAAGTTACAGTGTCTCCCCACTATACAAGCACTCATGCCCTTCATCACTGTCATTGTGTCCCTCTCAAGTATGATCATCAGTCATAATTCCCTCCCATCTCCCCACCAGGGCTTGGTTATCAATATTGTAATCCAGAGTTAGGAATTTTTTTGTTTGATAATGTCTGCTCCTTCAGCGATCAATTTCTTTCCTATAAATCAGTTGTATTATCAGTGATATATATATATATATAATCAGTGATTATCTTATAGTTTTTGTTAAATATTTTCCCAGTATAACTTTATTTTCTGAAAAAAATCCATTGCACTCTTTAAACAGAATCTAGCAAATACTATAATCTGAGACATTACTTTTAACTTTCCTCTTTATAGTAAATCTTCCACACTATGTACTACTTGTTTTAATCATTAGCAGTGTTGTCTATGACTCTTCCATCACTCACTAAAGGTGGAAGACGTGTTTCACTATTATATTTTTAGTATAGATCAGTGATTTTTTTAAAAAATTCATTGGCTCAAGAGATTTTCAAGGGTTACAGGGCAACACAACTGACCCAACTCAATCCTGGCACTGCAGATGGTCCCTGAACCCACCTGGTGTGACCCCTGAGCACTACTAAATGTGGTTCCAGCAATCTCTTCCCCAAATCAATAAATGCAGAAAAATATTATGCTAATCCAGTAGGATGGAAATTTTGTTTTTACTGTTAAGTCACTCAAAAGGAGGCACTAGACTTTTTTTTTTAATTTTTTTGGGATGACACCCGGTAGTGCTGAGGGGTTACTCCTGACTCTGTGCTCAGAAATCACTCCTGACAGGCTCAGGGGACCATATAGGATGTGTGGAATCAAAAACAAGTCTGTCCCGGGTCAGCCGTGTGCAAGGCAAATGCCCTACCACTTGATATCTCTCCAGCCTCCTAAACATTGTTTTTAATGTGCAATCAGAGACTGAATTGAATCAGCTGAATCACATGTAAGGCATGTGCTTTGGCTCCTGGCTCCTGCAGTTGTTTTTTTTTTTTTCCTTTTTTGAGGGGGCCACACCTGACAATGCTTAGAGGTTGCTCCTGTCTCTGCATTATTTCTAGCAGTATTTGAAAGACCATATTAGACGTTGGGAATTGAATCCAGGTTTGCCACATGCTAGCAAGATTTTTCCCTTCTGTACTACCACTATACAGTACTCTTAAATTTAGTTTTATAAATGTTGTATTTAGTTTTGAATCCCTAAGCACTATTAAAAAAATTATAGTCATAATTTTGTTAAGCCCTACTAGACGGTTGGTTTTTGCCCATTAATAGTTGTTGAAAAAACTCATATTGGGAGAATTTTAAGATTTGTTTCTAGTAGTTGACCACAGATCTAGAAATTCAGCTGAGGGGAAATGTTTATTCACTCACTGGCATCCTCTAGAATCAACACAGTATTATTTGGTAGTGACAGTCACCTAGAGGTGACTGGAGTAGAAGATAGGAAAATCAAGACAAAGGTTCTACAAGAGTGTTAGAAAATCTTGAGTTGACTTTGAGTCTTGATTGGCAACGACTGAGACTTGATTGGGCAGATATTGGGTAGAGGCCTGCTCTCTCTGGCCTTCCAGCTTTTATTCAGGACTCATCTACTGAATGCTTGAGTTAAACTGAAGTTCATGCTTTACTAGACATTTCATTGTTTATATGTCAGTTTCTGGTTTTCTTTGTTTTGTTTTAGTTTGTTTTGTTTTGGGGCATCACCCGGTGATGCTCAGAGGTTATTCCTGCTATGCGCTCAGAAATTGCTCCTCGCTTGGGGGACCATATGGGATGGCGGGGGGGGGGGGGGCTCAAACCACAGTCTGTCCTATGTTAGTGCATGCAAGGTAGATGCCCTAACCACTTGCGCCACTGCTTCGGTCCCAAGTTCTTTTTGCTTTTAAAACTAATGAACTATCAGCATTATTTTGGCATTTTCAATGTATATTTTATGATATTTTCAGAAGCTGTGATTTATTTTTTTCTTTTTCTTAATGAAGGGATTTTCTAAAACAGTCTTTCCACTTTAAAGTAAACTTCAGCTGGTAACTGAACTGAAGATCCAGGCCTGAGGATAGAATATGCTCATGGGAAAGTTGGCTTCTACCTCTGTGGTTTCTTAACACCCAGAGCTCACTGCAAGGCTGGTTCTGCAGGACCTATTTTCCAAGAACAGTTAAAAAGGACAAAAGAAAACTGCTCAGTGTTTCTCTGCTGTGGGCAGGATGACTAGTACCAGTGTGCTCTGTGGAATTGTGCTCAGAATGTTACTTCCATCTTTCAGTATGCAACTATGAAGATCACAGAACATGCCCTAGACAAGACCTCTTCTCTTGCTGGAACCTTTTCCAGGGCAGTAGTCTAAACAGCATGCCCATCATCATTCTATATGACCTCCGGGTAACCTTATTCCAAGTCTTAAAATCATGTTCTTACCTTTCAAAAGGAAAGAAAGACTTGTCAATGGTCAGTAGTACACAGATTTCTTTTGCTATGATGGTCTATGATAGATATTCACAAATATGATGATATTAATCTAACAAAATGTCTCCAAGACTTTGTTTTCTCTTGATCTATGTGCCCTGGGTCTGAGAAGTTCTATGTGATATTCCACAGGTCCAAGTCAAAAAGGGCCTTTGTGGCGATGAGGTTTTACTCTGAGAGGCACTTTGAGACAAGGGTTTTTGTTTTTTGTTTTTTTAAATGTTATAAAATCATCCTTTTCTGACTCTCAAAAAGGATTAAGAGGCAGAGGAATAGATTGTAGATAAAGGAATCCAACAAATGTCTTAAAAACAAAAAACATTCTCCTGAGGGGGATGCTGTGAGTAGGTTCTCGTGTTCACACTTGCTACCTTGAGAGTGTGGGCTCAGATTTTTTCTCACAGGCACAGTCACATCGTCCTCTGCAGCCAAGGGTGTCCTGTTCTGCTCCAGCTGTCCCAGCAACAAGGACTTGACATAAAGGAGGCCTGGCCCTTGCTGGTGAGACTGAAATTAAATACGGGCTCTATGACTTCTGGTTGCATTTTTGGGGGGTCCATACCTGGCAGCGCTCAGGAGTTACTCCCTGGCTTTATGCTCAGAAATCGCTCCTGGTGGGTCTCAGGGGACCATATGGGATGCCGGGATTCGAACTACCGTCCTTCAGCATGCAAGACAAACACTTTACCTCCATGCTATCTCTCTGGCCCCTTGTATTGCATTTTTTTGGTGTGTCCTCTCAGGCACTCAGTTTAGTCTGTCCTGCAGGTATGCCACCTTGGTTTTGAACTCCAATTATGATTCTATTTTCATTTGTGGTTATAATTTCAGAGTTATTGGTTCTGGTTAGGTGCCCTAATGGCCTAGCTCAGAAAATCAAATGGCATCAAATCATTCAATTTGAGTACTAAATACTCGAGAGAATTTTAAAATATAAGATTAACAAACAGGAACAAGCACCCAACTATTAAATGAAATTTCTCAATTAAAAAGTCCCCTGAGGATTATGTTACTGTTTGACTCTCCTCATTTCAATAGTGTATTGATCGGTTCTTCCCAGAGGAAAGGTCGGTCTGGTTGTTTTCCTGATAATATCTCCAGTGCCTCCCATAGTGTTGGATCAATATTCAGTTTTGCCTGATATTTTGTTCAAACTTTTGTGGAGCAGTTCAGACATCCGACCTTGTTTACAACCTATTTTGCTTTGCGGTAGGTTTGGGAAAGGTTATGATTTTAATGATAACACTCTACATGAAGTAAACACATCTCCTCTCTCTCTCTCTCTCTCTCGTATATATATATATATATATATGTTATATATTTGTGTTTATAGTTGAATGTGTTTGAGCTAGTCCTATGACAATGATCTGGACTTATTGGTCACCTCATTTCATGACTTGGAAAAAAGTATAAAACATGTGGTAACAGCCAGTAGCGTTCAAATAAGAGATTCATGAGATTTACATGGCAGAGGTAAGATAATAGAAAACCATCCTGGACAGGACCTGACCTAATATTATCTTTGAACGTACAAAAGAAAAATAATAGGACATGTTTTATTCACTATATTTTTATTAATTCGTGCTATCTAAATAAAAAAAAACAATAATAAAATAGTGTTGAAGTAATGGTAGGCAACAGTACTCAAAATGCCAAGGCAAAAGGTATTGAAAATTCTTGTAAACTAGTTTTCTTGGGGATACGGATGCTGCACTTTGAATTTGAGTTTATCATTGATTTATCATTGGGCTTTTACTATAATGGAGGTCTTGGGGGTTTTAAATTCTGTATATGTGATCCCCCGTCCCTCCAGGAATATGGAGAGTGTAATTTTCGCACCTTCTAATTCTTCCACCACTCCACTGCTAAGGGTCATAATTAACTGAGCTACTCGTTAAAGACAATGTCCCTTAGTGTGTCCTTACTTGGATTAAGTTTGGAGCAGAGAGAGTCGAATTGCAAGAGAACAGCCAGGTGGGAATCCTGGTTATGGAAACCCCCTCCTCCCCTGTGCCTTGTCTATAAGTGCTTTCTTGTGCCCGTGGACACAGGATGGTGAGGTGGGCATTTGAGCCCCATCTCCCAACCTATTGCCTATTTTCAAGAAGAGCTGGGACAGAAAAAGACCCAGCTTGCAGTGCTGTGTAGCAGAAGAAAGTCAAGTGCTCACTCTGTATTACAGCAGTCTGGGCATGCATTTGGGGGGTATGACTACAGCAGAACCCAGTGTGTTAGAGAGAAGGTTCTGGTAAGCTCTGCAACTTCCACTTGACCAAAATTCACAGGAGACCTTCTGAACAGACTTACACTCATTATTTTTATAAATAAAATCATAGTTAATAGTTATTATTAAAACTAATCATTCTAAGATACATTCCAAAAGATCTTTGTTACCCAAAACTCTCCTTTTCCTTGGCGATCCTATCCCTCAGTGGCTCAGTCCTTTTTCATCACCCTTACTATTAAATATTCTGTTTAATAATTACATTTTTCAAATTGCCCTGATGTAGAGGACCTGGTGGAGAAACAGATTTTCTTTCACTCTCTGTTCCACTCTTCTTTTTGGGTATAAGGGGAAATTGCTCTTTTCTCAAGAGTTTTTTTTAATCAGTGAATGTTCATTGTATGGTCTATATTATTTTAAGATAAACTCAGGAAGAAAACAAACAAAATAGCTTCCTCCATGGTGCTGATATTCTAAGGAGAGCATCAGACTATTAAAAAATAACCAACATACAGGACGCCAGGATGGTTAGTCACAGGGCACGAAGAATAGAACCATGTGGGGGTGGATGAGAAATGCTATTTGACACAGCCTGGTAAGGCCAAGTCTTACTTAATATATGAGCAATGTGTGTCTGGGAAAAATTTTCCGTTCTAGAAAGGACAGTACATGTGGATACCCTAAGGAAGATGTCTTTGGGATATTCCAGCAAAAACAAGGAGTCCATTATTCCAAAATCAGGAAACAGGAAGGAAACAAGGGAAGGGACACAAAGTTAGCTCCATGCTAGCACGTGAGGTTCTGGTGTTTCTTGGGCCTTGGACTGTAGGCCCAATACTCTGGCTCTCAACATTTAACTTTGTCATGTCTGACCCATTCTATGCTCTTGCTCCAGTCTCTCTACTCAAGCCCCATTCTCTCGTGGACACATTATGACACTTCTATCTGTATGCACCTGATGAATGGTGTGCTGTGCTACTCTGACATGGTTTCAGGATATTTTTCTTGTTCCATGATTTTTTTTAGTTTATATTATTGAAACCATTGTGATACACAAAGTCCTTCATAATTGGATTTCAGACATACAATGAATTAGTCAATCCCACCACCAGTGTCAACTTCCCTCTGCCATGTTCCCAGAGTGTATCCCATAACACCACCCTTTGTGCCCCAGCCTGCTAATATAACAAGCCTATTTACAGTTTAGATTGTTAAAGTTTGGGTCTCTTGAATGTATTGTTGTTGTATTGGCTTGGATATTTAGTTCGGTCCTGTTTTTATCTTTACGAATGCACCAGAGACCACTTGGCCCCTGGCCTGCGTCTTTTCATATTTGTGTTTCTCTTCCTCCACTTAGTTTCTTTCCCTCTCCTCACTATACTCTGGGGCCAAGGGTGTCAAGACAACTCCATGTAGACCATTGTGTTTCTTAATGCAGTTATTCTAAATAACTCCAGCCCCTCCCCGTATTTGGAGGGGAGAAGTTGGTCACACGCAGTGGCGCTCAGGGATTACTCCTGGCTCTGTGCTCAGAAATCGCTCCTGGCAGGCTCAGGAAACCATATAGGATGGCAGGAGTCGAACTTGCAGTTCATTCAGGGTTGGCTGAGCGCAAGGCAAATGCCCTACCCCTGTGCTATCGCTCCGACCCCTCCCTGTATTTCTGACTATGCTTTGAACAGAAACATGATCTCACTGTCAGGGAAAGTACTCTATAATGTAACTACATTCCTAGTCCTTTGTGATCATTCTCACAAGCAGCAACGCTAAACCTTATTCTTACTATTCTCTCACCCTCTGCATCATGTGCAACACCCCCTACCCCTCCAATGACACTTAAGGGGCACACAGGAATACTGTTCAGTGCTCTTTTGAAGAGTCCACATTTAATTCATGGGACTAAAGGCTATGATTTAAGAGACTATTTACCACTACAGGGCTTGAATAGTTTGGCTCCACTTATGCATTAATAACTAGATTGGCATGACCTTCAGAACCAATTAAATGAGGTAATCAAAGAAAACCAGAAAACATTGATTACCAAATATCTTAATCAAGAAAAAAAACTAAGTATCTCTTTGGGAACTAGGAAAATGATCTCATAAAATTCTGAAATATATAAAGGAATCACAAGCAAAATTTTTAGTAAATTTCTGTGTTAATGCAAATATTAAAATTAATTATAAATTAGAGCTTAAATATCAGGAACAACATTCTGGGTAATAGGCATAAAGAGAGTGATTAGAGTTTTATTTTTCAATGTTCTGTTATAGTCTGGGAGACCAAGATATTAATTATCTTCAGATTTGTTCATTATGCAAGATAAGCACTTGAAGAGTGATTAATAAAAATAATGGAAATAAATTGTGTTACTTCCATTTGAATTAATGGAAATAAATGAAATATTAAGTAAAATAAAAACATCTTTTTTTTTTTTTTTGGTTTTTGGGCACACCCGCGCGATGCTCAGGGTTACTCCTGGCTGTCTGCTCAGAAATAGTTCCTGGTAGGACACAGGGGACCATATGGGACACCTGGATTCGAACCAACCACCTTTGGTCTTGGATCGGCTGCTTGCAAGGCAAACGCTGCTGTGCTATCTCTCCGGGCCCAAAATAAAAACATCTTAAGTTATGCCAACAAGGCAAAGAACATTGGGAAGAGAAGCATAAATGATGAAGAAAACAGAAAGTACTAAGCTAGATTACTATATCGCATTATGGCACCTTACCATAAATGCAGAGATACTGTGCTCACTGTTGTAGATTCTTAGGTCAATCTGAAAACTAAGTGTCTAAGTTCTTTTAAAGAAACATTCATAAACTATAAATGCAAAAAATTGGGAAGTGAAGGAATAAAGTTAGGTGTTACAAATATCACCCAAACAAGGATTCTGTTTCTTATTACTAAATAATAGACTTTAAGTAGATTTTAAGGATTTAGCTGAACAAAAGACATAATGATGTTAAATGGTTATATTTTCAATTACTGTAGCCTCAAAATTCAGAAGAACAGTTGAGGGCTTCTCAAGTCTGGTCATGTCATCATTCCAATACTTCTACTAGTAATTCTTCCCTGAAGTCCCTGCCACTCAGTTCTGTTCTGGTGTCAGCTCAGCTCTGGGTGCTGGGCTGGGTCTGGATTCAGCTCTTAGATCCCAAATGGCCAATCCTCAGAATGCACGCTGTCCATGTCTCCAGTTCATTGCTTTCTCACTTTCTCAATAATATTCTTCCTTCCTTCTTCCTTCCTTCCTTCCTTCCTTCCTTCCTTCCTTCCTTCCTTCCTTCCTTCCTTCCCTTCCTTCCTTCCTTCCTTCCTTCCTTCCTTCCTTTCTTCCTTCCTTCCTGCTTCCATCCTTCCTTTCAACCTCCATTCCATATTCCTTCCTTCCCATCTTTCTTCTTTTCTTTCTTCCATCTTTCTTCCTTCCTTCCATCTTACTTCCTTCCATCCATATTTCTTCCTTCCTTTCATATTCCTTCATTCCATCCTTCCACCCCATCCTTCCTTCCATTTTTTCCTTCCCTCCTTCCATCCATCCTTTCTTCCACATTTCTTCCTTCCTTCTTTTCTTTCATACATCTTTCTTCCTTCCATATTCTTTCCTTTTTTTCTTTGCTTCCTTCCATCTTCCTTCCTTCCATATTTCTTCCTTCTTTCTTTCCTTCCTTTCATCTTCCTTCCTTCCATATTCCTTCCTTCCTTTTTCTCTTTTTTTTTTTTGACAGAGGAAGTGTTTGGGTCATAAACGCAGGGTTTACTTTTGTCTCTGTGCTCAGAGATTACTTCTGGCAGGCTATATGGACTATATGAGGTGCCAGGGATCAAACCTGAGTTGTCTACATCTAGTGCCTAACTCCCACTTGCTGTGCTATTGTTCTGACCCATTTCTGAGTAAATTCTGGACAGTTATTTCTGATTCTATTATCATATGGCCCAACAATGAATTAAATCTAAATGCCAATATTCATGCAGTTTTAGAGTTGGAACAGAAGTTCTTTCGAGAATCCAGACTGCTTGATCCAGATGACTCTGAGGAATTCAGACTGCTGGGACAGGTGCCTCCTGCCACTCCTTGTCTCATTTCTTTGTTTTAGTCAGTGCTGATTTGATCCTAAGGTCATAGTGCTTTTCTCTGAAACTCAAGTCAAATTGCCTCACTGCCCTTGTTGTAATAAAAATGTATCTTCTCACACTGAAGCAAGTTCAGTCAGCTAAGCCTGGAGAAAAGACTTCTCTGCCTAGTTCACAAACATCCTTGCATTTGAACTTGGCGCCTGCCCTACTTGTGCCCATGGATGCTGCCCCTTGGCGGGATGGAACGGGATGGGATGGGAAGAGAGCACCTCACAGGGCCTTGCTTTTAACTGCTGCTGTGCTCAATCTCCACTTTGCTGGAACCAATGACAATGAAAGAAGGAGACACTCCTCTCCGTGCTTGGAGATGCTTCATCCCAGTTTGTGCAGGAAAAGAGCACATGTACCTTATATTTATAATTCTTATATCACAGTCGTTTGTCATGTTTCCGGTTTTGGATTGAAATTCCAGACTGTAATGGGTGAGGATAAAAGCATTGATTGTGCATAACACGTTGTCCTGGGAATTTGGTTCTACTTTTGGAAGGGTTTTAATTTTGTATATAATTCCCCCTAGGTCTTATTCCTTACTCTAATCAAAAGTCTGTATCACACATCTTTATATTGCTTTTATTTCTGTTTATTACCATGGTAACACAGACTTATTCCAACAGACATGCGTTTAGAGCTAATCTTTTACTTAAGAAAAATATAAGGAGAATAAAAAGTCAGTAGAAAAAGCAAATAGCTTCCACTGAATAGGTTTTATGATGCTCAGTCATTAACTTGGCATGAAATAAAAGCAAGTAATTTCTCCTTTGGGTGATTCAAATTAGGGAGAAAATGTATTCATTTTTATAAAGAACTTTTAAAGTTGGCAAGAGCGGAAATAAGTTTAGTGTCTAGAATTTTAGATGAGAAAAACGGAGCACAAGTGATAAAAACTCAGTGAAGCAGTGACTCTCTCTGTAGCCACAGACATGCAGAGTGATAGAACCCAACTGAGGGTTTTTTTCTCGATTTTTCTGTTTTGGAGGGACACACTTACCTGTGCTCATAGGTCACTCTTCACAGTGCTCCAATGACTATATGGGTGGTCAGAGAATAGAACCAGGGTCAGCTGCACGCAAGACAAGTGTCTTATCCACTGTGCTATCTTCCAGCACTCCCCACCAACTGTGTTTTACAAGACAACAATAATTAATTTGGGGAAAAGAACCAAGACTGTTGCAGAGTAGGGGAAATGGAGACAAAATCATACTAGAAGGGTCCAACTGCAGGTTTTTAATGACTGTATCCGTCCTGGGAACATGCAAAACCAGTTCCATGAGTACTTCCTGTTGTTGTTGGCATGAAGGAGAAAGGTTCACCAGTCAAACTTATGCTAGTGTTTATGTGTACTGTATAAACTGTATATGTAGCTGCTACCAGAAACATCTCTCTGATGCAATACATTCACTTACAAAGCTCTTTCTGGACCCTATAGCAAATTTCAACCCAACCAACCAAATTCATTCCTCTCTGATACCTTTTGATGAAAATTAAAGTTTGTACACTCAATAGTTCTGCTACATCTCTGCCTAAAACATTTTATTAAATTTTATTTTTATTACTTTTTGTTTGTTTTGGGGCCACACTCTGCGGCACTCGGGTTAATCCTGGCACTGCGCTCAAAAATCTCTCCTGAAGATGAAGTCATGACATTTTTCTATACCTGGATGTGCATGGAATCTATTATGCTGAGTGAAAAAAGTCAGAGCGAGAGAGATAGACAGAGAATAGTTTCACTCAGGGCCAGAGAGATAGCCTGGAGGTAGGGCATTTACCTTGCATGTAGAAGGACTGTGATTCAAATCCCGGCATCCCATATTGTCCCCAGAGCCTGTCAGGAGCGATTTCTGAGTGTAGAGCCAGGAGTAACCCCTGAATGCTGTCAAGTGTGGACTAAAATCAAACAAACAAACAAAAAGAATAGTTTTACTCATACTCATCTATGGGCTTTAAGAAAAACAAAAGATGGGACTGGAGAGATAGCATGGAGATAGGGAGTTTGCCTTTCATGCAGAATGACTGTGGTTCGAATCCCAGCATCCCATATGGTCCCCTGAGTCCTGCCAGGAGCAATTTCTGAGATAGAGCCAGGAGAAAATCCCTGATCACTGCCAGGTGTGACCCAAAACCAAATAAAATAAAATAAAATAAAAACAAAAGACATTATTGTAATAATGCCCAGAGACAACAGAGGTGAGGGTTGGAAGAACTTGCTCTCAATATGAAGCTCATCAGATAGAGTGGTAAGCTTAGAGAGATGACTACATACTAACTATCATGACAATGTTAATAAGTGAGAGAAGTAGAATTCCTATCTCGAATACAGGTAGGGGGTGTGGGAGGAGGGAGATAGGAGGCATTGGTGGTGGGAAGGTTGCACTGGTTGAAGGGGGTGTGTGTGTTCTTTTCATGACTGAAACTCAAGTACAATCATGGTCATGGTGCTTAAAAAAAGAATAAGAAATTCAAATGTAATCCTTCTCTTAAAACAAACATAGTATGTAATTACTAACTCAATTATGTATATTTATGTAGAGACAATGCCCAACATCTGGAATAACATTTGAACACAATAAGAAATGGATTAATATATATTGAATAAATTAATGAATTAAAACTGGGTCCATCCCAGGTTGGTAGCAAGCAAGGCAAATGCTCTACCACTGTGCTATCACTCCAGCCCCATGCCCAAGACTTTGAAGTGGCTTTTTAGTTCCTTTAAGTTACTGTCCAAATGCCCTAACATATTTACATGAGTTTTATGATCCAGTCTTGGTACTTCTCACTCATGGACCACATGTGGTGTCAGGGATAGAATTAGGAATAGTTGTATGCAAAACAGTTGTAGTTCTCTCCTAGAGGATTGGCTTTAAGTGGTAGTAAAATACCAGCATGCGAATAATGAGCAGAGAACAACTATTGAGGCTAATTCTAGCTATGTGACAGTGTGTCAGAAAGTTTGAATGGTGGATAATGAATAATGGTTCTGAATATCAGTAAAGATAGAGAGCTGGTAGAGAAAAGAAAGGTGCAATTCAAATTTATCATGGTGAAGTCTTTGCACCTGGGTGGGATTGTGCAAGTTGTTGGTTATTTTAGGAGAATCAGAATGGAGTGTTTGGGGCTATGCCTAGCAGTAGTCAGTGATTACTCCTGGTTCTTTGCTCATGGATCACTCCATGATGGGACTTGAGGATCATCTGTAGTACTAGAGATTGGAACCTGGATTGAATGCGTGCACGGCACACATTTTAACCATCCATCCTGTTGGCCTGTTCAAGCCCAGGGAGATATTTAAGTAAAATGTTAACAAAGAATGAAACCTTGAACCACCAGAATTTGGGGAAAAGAAAATGTTAAATATTGAGAAAGACTTAAGATCATGAAGGAGAGCCCAGCTGGGTGGCACAGTGCATGAAAGGGAAGATAGAGTTTCCAAGAGGGACTCTTCAGCAACAAACTACAAATCAACAAGATGGATTTATGTCTTTCTCATCTAGAGTGATTTTTTAGGATGTTGGGCTCATAAATCAAGATGAAGGGACTTCATACTTTTGTTTTCTAAGCTCTAGAAAAATTTGTGTAAAAGAGTGAGAAGGCAAGGTAGGTAGATATGGAAGTGTTTCTATCAGTTATATAGAACACATCCATTTATGCATTGTTATTTAGAAGAAGGATTTTAAGCTGGTTTAGATGAAGAAGATGAGAGACATGCACACAGGAAAAGAATGAGAGAGGGAGGTTTGGGTGATAGAGGATAGAGAAAGAAATTAGAAGAGAGAACTCTAGAGTTTGATTGCGAGACCTTTGCATAAAAGTGGCACTGGCCTAGAGTAGAAGACTTGATTCTGAAGGGGAAAAGAGGCATTTCTCATAGAATCATAGCAAAGGTGCACTATAGAACCCATTTGTATAAATTTGCTGTTCAGCATTGTTTGATTTCAAGTAACTCGACATGCCCTGTATTTCACTGGCTTTGTTTTAGAGGAAGTTTTGGGAGGAAGTTAAAAGAACTAGTTACACGTTCACCTTTCTTCGCTTCTGGCTGATTAATGTCTTCTCTCACAGCAGGTACTATTCTGTTTCTCTGACAATTCCCACTTGTTTTTCCATCACTCTACAGTCTGGAGGAGTGGGTTGGATCTTTATTGATGTCCGTCAGCAAAGATTCAATTTTGTTGCAAGCCTCACAGAGCTCTTGTAGGTAAAGCTCTCTATCCTCTGGCCTGTGACTTAAATTTACGTTTTAGATGATCAAAGGAATGACTCACAGAAGGTGAATGCCTGCCCTTTCCTCTCTCCGCTTGCCAAGAACAGATTTGGGGGTTGTGTCCAGGGGATGCTTAATTGTCTCTATTCTGTTCTTCAGCCTTAATTTTCCACCTGTTTTCTCAATTTATTATCCTTTGAAACGTTGGAGCAGATGGATGTGAGCAATTGAAATGTGGGTAAGCAGTGGAAAATGTGGGTAACAGTAAAGACAGAACCAAATGAGCACTTCCTGTGTGGATTCATTTATGCTCGCAGGATCACCAATAAGTGACAGCGTGAACAGTTCTGTAGTCCAGTACCAAACGCTGTTATTGGGCTCATGTGAATGCAGGTTGAGGGCAGGCATGTGTTGGTTCAGTGCAGACAATCAAACATATTAGAGAAAGATACGTGGTACTAGTATCATAATGTCCGTTAAAGGAGTCCAAAATTCAGATGGAAGAGCTCTATGAATTTTGAGTATTGAGCAGGGTGCTTAGGATTCATCAGAGAAAGAATGTAAAGGTAATTTTTCCACTTCCTCATCTAGCCTTTGGGACAGGTAGAGTCCACGTCTCATATTTCTGGGTGGTCCTACATGAGAAGAACAATGGAATATTTTTATATTTTAAAGCTGAGAGTTGCCAGGTTATCAGGATAACTAGACAGTTTTGCTGCCTCTTGATTCCTACCACCTTCCTACAGCTGTCTCTGTGCATCGAAGAATGACTGGAATTGAACACCAGACCTTTCCCTCTTCTCAACTGAAATGAAGAAGCTCCCAGTTTCAGAAGCAGCCAAGGTGGAAGTAAAAGTAACACTGGCAAGAACTGACCTACTTGCTTGATAGCGTTGGCTGATGGTAATGTTTGAAGAAGCTGTACTTTGGTAGAGAGAAATAAAGGAGCATGTCATTCCTTGTACTTTGAAAGCTCTGAGAATAGCAGAGTCGGTGGCACTCTCAGGGTGTGCCAGTTTTCAGCATGCATGTCTGAGCCCTCTGGAGAAGAACATTGCAGTAGAAGCTGTAGGTGTGATTTTTCATTGGAATCTCTAAGACACAAATCTCACTGCAATGTCTGTACATGGAGAAGAGTTGTGTAGAAAGGTCTTTGCAGTGCCACACCATTCAGGCACTCCCAGGCTCTGATGCCCTGTTCTTCCAGAAAATTATGCGCTGATTCTTGATGCTCTGACACCTTGAAAGACGGAAGTACTTGAAATATGAGGACACGAGAATTTTGGCTATGGACTGGCGAAGCACTACAGGCCCTGGTAGCCATGAGTTCAGGCAGGACTCAGGGAGAAGAGAGCACAGAGCTGAAGACCAGCAGGCATGGGGCAGGATCTCCATCTCACTGAGACACGCACAGGGATTCTAGAAACAGCTGGAGGAGGCTCTGATGAGGTCTTAGAATCAAAAGACATGAATAAAAATGTAATGCTGACAGGACTCTCTGCCTAACAGTCAATACCGAGCAATTGGATTCTCACTCAGTGAGCCCTAGTGACAAGCACTCTTTCCGAGAAACACAAATTATAGTTACAGACCATTGCCCCAGGTAGCCTTGAGGTTGTGTAATAAAATCAACACTAAAATTATTGACTACAACTTCATCACCTACTACATGATGTTTTTATTATTTACATATGTATTTTTTGGGGCTACACTTTGTGGTGCTCAGGGGCTATTTCAGTGCTCGTGAGACAATATATGGTGCCAGGGATTAAACTGGGGCTGTCTACGTTCAAAGCATCCGTCCCACCCCCCCTGTTTTTTTCTCTTTGACTCTACTTTGTCATATCTTTGATGCCATTAGCATTTTTTCGTATTTCAAAAATAAATATACTTAGAAAATATTTTAGAGAGACATATAACTGAATCTTTTGAGAGCATTTAAAAATTCCTCTACTGTGTATGTTTTAATATCTGCTGGTACTGAGTATGAATAATTTAAAGTGGTTTATTTATAAGTTAACAAAGAAAAAGTAAGTAAAAAAGCTATCAGGAACAGTTTGACTCAATTTCTGGAAAAATAGTTATAGTAATCATGGAATTCCATAGGTAGTTACTTGCCTTATGCCATAGAATACTTTTTACAAAGCTAAACATTTAGTAGTTTACTAAACGTTCATAAATTCATGGTTATACTTCTTACGTTCATGACATTAAACAGCTTCCATTTTGGAGAAAATGAAATAGCAAATCTATCCATTGGAAAGTTATATAAAAGGAAATAGCTTTTTCTGTTTCAGGTGTGTCAACAAAGACATTCCTTCTTTTATCAACCCTACTCAGTAGCATCGTGCACAGCGAGACAAGAAGCATCATCTGTATGCAACCCCAGTCTGTGTTTCTAATTACTGAGACCTACTGTTCTTCAGACTGATGAATTACAAAGCACCGTATCTTCCATTAAAATATTCCCCAACCTGAATAATTAAGTGTTTTACTGTGGATTAAATATAGATCATCAACATAGGATGTCTTGGTAGAAAATACAGACAATAGCACAAATGGCAAGAATACTCTTTCAGATTTCCCTGCAGTCTGTGAAGCCACTAACGTACAGGAATGATTGACATTCCCAGGTACCCAAATGGTTTTTTTTGAATTAACAAAGATATGAATGGATGAAAACTGTGATTGCTTATTTACAAGGTCTGCAATAAGAATAAACAGAAATGACAGTTGAGTGTATATTGAAAATTCTCTATTATCATTATAGCATCTGCCTCTACCATTTCCATGCTAAATCACTATGAGCAAGACACTTAATCTTCACACCTGGCCAAGCACACCACGACTTATCAATAGATGAGAGCCATCCTTCCTGAAGGAGAGATGTATAATCCAAGTGGTCTTCTTAATTTTTTCCTTATCCCTTTATGATGTGGTATGGTACATGTTTCATCATAAGTCTGCCAATTCATAGTCCACAGTCTTTATGTGATGAGGAGGCATCAATTTTAAGGTATAGCTTACTCCCCATCATCAAGTACAAAAATAAGACAGTCCCAAAACTAACATAAGAGCGTATAGATGCTACTGATGGTCTCATGGCATGGCTCTTTGGTTTACTGCTAATTCCTTATGAAGCTTGTTATGCTTAGACAAATGTCACTCTTATAGACCATGTGTTTATCATTCTGGAGCTAAAGTTCCAGAATCTCATCACAGGGCCAGTCATATCACCCGGCATTATCCTGGTCATATATTTCCAATATTTGTTTTTGGGTGCTATGAGCAGAATACCACTCACTTAAACTCACGTGTTATTTTAAAAAATTTTAAAGGCAGGAATACATTCTGTTTGTGTTTCATTATTTATTTATTTCTAAGTGCATGGAATATTTGAACTAGAATAGGGCAGCTGATATGTCAAGATATATAAAAACTTGCTTTTTTGGACCCTCTCCAGTGTCCTATGGATTCTTGGAGTCTTACTGACATTCTCTTTTTACTTCATACAGAGTGCTCCAGTTCCTTGGAGATGTTAGCAAATAGACTACCTCATAAGTATTGTTTCCTGTGTAGCTAAAGTAAGTCCCTCTGGGAACCAATTTATATAAGGAGAAAATAGGTAATCTTGGTGATTGTGGATTATCCATTGGGAATTAATTCTGCATGCTGAGCATGTATTTTGTTAGATGGAATTGTAATATTTTTGCTTATTTTGCTTTAGACTAAAATAAATAAAAATCCCAGACAATTCAAAGGTGATGATTTTAGGATTAGTTTCACTTTTGCTCATTTTTTCCGATTCAGCTAGTAGTCACTTTTAGTTTCTATTAAAAAAAGCATTTGCCTGTAGCTTTGACCTTAATTTTCTTTTTTTTTTTTCATAATAATATCTTTATTTAAGAACCTTGATTACAAACATGATTGTAGTTGGGTTTCAGTCATAAAAAGAACATTCCCCTTCACCAGTGCAACATTCCCATAACCAATGCCCCCCATTTCCCTCCTTCTCCCGCCAGCATTCAAGACAGGCATTCTACTTTTCTTACTCAATGTCATGGTAGTTATCAGTATAGTCATTTCTCTATCTGCACTCACCACTCTTGGTGGTGAGCTTCATATTCTAAGTTGGCCCTTCTAGCCCTCATCTTTATTGTCTCTGAGCATTATTACAATAATGTCTTTTTGTTCTTCTTAAAATTCATAGATGAGTGAGACTATTCTGTATTTATCTCTTTCCCTCTGGCTTATTTCACTCAGCATAAAAGATTCCATGTCCATTTATGTATAGGAAAATTTTATGACTTCATCTCTCCTGACAGCTGCATAATATTTTATTGTGTATATGTACCACAGTATTTTTAGACATTAGACATTCATCTGTTGAAGGGCATCTGGTTGTTTCCAGAGCCTGGCGATTGTAAATAACACTGCAATGAATATAGGCGTGAGGAAGGCATTTTGTATTATATTTTTGTGTTCTTAGGGTACATCCCTAGGAGTGGTACAGCTGGATCATATGGGAATTCAATTTCCAGTTTTTTGAGGAATCTCCATATTGTTTTCCATAAAGGCTGGACTAGACAGCATTCCCACCAGCAATGAATAAGAGTTCCTTTCTCTCCACATCCCCACCAACACTGATCGTCTTGTTCTTTGTGATGTGTGCCAGTCTCGGTGGCGTAAAATGATACCTCATTATTGTTTTGATTTACATCACCCTGATGATTAGTGATGTGTAACATTTTTTCATGACCTTACTTTTCTAATATAATGGGCCATGTTTTTTTTTTTCTTGTTCTTCTCCTTTACTTTCTCAGTCTTTCTCTCTTCAGCAAACCATTGCAGAAATGAATTACTATGTGTAGAGCCAGTGATGGTTCTGTGAAACTCTGGGCTCCAAGTGTTAGTGGAGAGACAATACTATAAACTGTTCTTTCTGTTTACAAGAGTATTTTTCCCACAATGCCACTCATGTAATTTCTTCTTTCAAATTCTGATGAGAGCTTTCTCAGTAGATGTCTTCAGACATTTTGTGGTTCTACAAAGTCACTGCAGCTTTTCTTTGCTTAGTCTCCACTCTTAGGAGTATCCCAGTGAGCCTGAATGGGAAGAAGGTGGGAAGCTGGCAAAACTGAACAGTCACCTGCTTTCATTACTTTCTTTGCCCTGTTTTCTTTTGGTTTTAATCTGTTACTCACAATCCTGATAACTGCAGTCTTTTTATATTCTCCCACTGAGGTGATATTTTTCTTGGCCACTTCACCTTCTTTAGACTTTAATGTTGTAACATCACCATCATCTAACTTTATTGACTTCTAAGACAATAAAGTTTATAAAATGGTGCTCTAAAACTTTCATTTGGGACTATTGACTTCTGTTTCTAACACTATTTTTTGTTCAGTGTAATTTCATTATATGATTTCCTTAGCAATTGCATGCATATTGTATTCTGTCTCTTCTTTGAATATCTACCAGACCTCTATGTATGAGAGATAGTTTCCTTAAATAACATTTGAAAATTAGTTTATTGTAGTTTAGGTAGTTATGGCAGTGTTCAATTGGATGGTCTCGATATACAAAAAAAAAAAGAACTTGACCCATTTTTCATCAAAGTGCCCACAACCCTGAACACCTGCTCCTCAGTCACCTCTTGTCTTTGGCTGCAGTTACAAACTACAAAAATAACAATAGGTTAAAATTAATTTATGGAAATTGAACACAAGTCTCAAAAATGCAAGCCATATCCCTTGCAATATAAAATATTTGAATAATAAAATATAAATGTGATTGTCAAATATATGGGATCATATTTTTCACAAGAACATCAGTATTAAAATATCTATGTCATTTGTTCAATGTGAAGTTAGTAAGTAAATGATAACTTTTAAAGTTATTTTTTCTCTTTAGTAATCCTTAAATCAGCAGTAGCAAATAAAATATCTCTCTAGAGGTATTATGTCAGTTTCTTTTTCTCTACAATCCTGAGAACCACTGTCATGATATTATTTTTTCAATTTTTACTTTTCTTGGACTACATTATATGAATAAAAAATAACATTTAATTGTGATCTTTATTCTGTCAAATAGAAAGACAACCTTCTCAAAACTCTGTTGAAATCATTTACAGGGAAAAAAGTGAATTTTAAAATGATAAATCATTGCTTTTTATTGAAAAGGCATATTTAGTCAAAGGCATAAAATATATCATTCATAATGTTTTAAAATGATACTGATTAGAAAAGATATATTCTGACTGATACTTATTATAAAAGATATATTTTGGCCCAAGGAAAAAATTAAATTTGTCAGAAAGGGAATATATTATTATCTATAAATAATTAATAAGCTGAAATGCTTTGTGTCTCCACCAGTGACTATGTTGCAGTATCTTAGGAGACAGAAAAATCTGGCAACACATATTACCTAATTCTGTTTGACTGAACATATTAAGATGTCATTGGTATTCTCTGCATTTGCTGAAGCCAAGATTGCTTTGAACTGAAAGATGCAGTTTTCTTTCCCAGAGTAATGTATTCTACCAATTTGCTTCTTGACTTACATCTTTTCACTGGGAATGCAGAGTTGTTTATGATAACCCCCCAAAAGAAGGAAATTCTCTGCTTTGGGGTAAAATATTCAGGACTCGACAGTTCAATAGTAGTTTGGCTTTTCATTAAAATATGTTGTTTTTACTAAAATATATATTCTTGTTTTTCTCTCTCAAAATTAAAATTCCTTGTCATGTCCTTTGATTTTCTTTTACCTTAAGGATTGTGGGAAGGTTTTTTTTCCTACTGAAATAAATTCCAATCTTTGTACTACTGCTGTGACAGCCATGACAGCTTTTAGCAGAATCACATATGGCCATTATCCGGGACCCTAATACATGCCATCCAGGAACACACAAAGTCCAAGTCTTTATTTTGTCCTTTAGGAACTTGGGTATATGCCTCTCTGGGTTCAGTAGTTCAGGCTCTTGCCATATTCTTTTTCCCTTAGGTTTTACTTTTATTATCATTAGTCAATGTGCTTAGTAAAAGGAGGGGAACATTCCTATATTTTTTGCTAGTACAGGGCTTTCTATGAAACAGAATATTAACACATGGATGATTGTAAAATAAAACCCACATGTTGTGAGATCACCCCATTCACCATGTTTCTAAACCCCATGCAGAGAAATCTGGAAAGGCAGAATAACGGCAAAAGATCCATATACCGCTCCAGTCAGGAGAGTATTTTATTCAGGGAGAAACAAAGAAATACAGCTAGATTTAATCTATGAGATATTGATAGGAAACCACTTGACATGATCCAAACAGTAGTTTCAGAGTCATTAGGGAAGGGACCATCTCCAAGTTCCATGTGAAAGAAATAGAACCAAGTCAGGCCACATTAGATTCTAAGAGAACACAGCTACAGCTGAGCAGCTACATTCTCTTTTCCTCCCACAGACAAAATTGAGTAGTGAACATCCAGGACATCTTGGATACCAGTGTCTGTGTTGGACAGTGACTTCTTGAGCTGCTCTGAACTGACTTTGGCCAATGAAACAAAGGCATAAGATTTAGTACCTTATCAGCAGAACTCTTTCATGTGGAGAAGTTCTCAAGTTTCCTATTTCACTTAGTACTTCTGACCCAAAAAATGCCAGCACCACACTGGACCACAGCATAATATTTGCATAGTGCTTTGATTGGGAAGACTCAGGTCAGAAAATCAAAACCAAAGCTACCAATTACACTAACATTAAGAGACATATATCATCCTAACCCCTCTTCGAGGCAAAATTTGACAGTTAAAAAGTTGAAGGCAAAGAACTGGGCTAAAGAAATAATAGTACAAACCATTAATAGGTACACCTATAAAGAATTTAAATTTGAAGTAGGTTTTTCTTAACTTTACACAGTTCTCGCAATAAAATCAGTGTATATCATAAAGCAAATGCTTCACGTATCTTCCAGAAAGTAAAGGTTAAACAATGCCATTTTCAGTACATAAAATCAGACTAAATAAGAGACGTTCAACAAATATAATTTTATATTAAAATTTAAGCATCTACAGAACCAGCCCGCTGGGGAATGCCATTTATTTTTTTTAGTTTTCCTAGTTAAGTTTCTAAATTGAAAAAAACTTTTATTGAAGAAAGAAAAGGCATCTGGATATGGTGATACCAAACAAATCTTGCCTAGAGGCTGGATTATTCTACGAACCCATATTCTCTGCCCTAACATTTTAACTGCTCAAATTGGATAGAAAATCTCAAATCTGCTGCAAGTGTCTTTCCTCTGACAGAGATGGAGATAAATGTATCTGGGGACTTTTTGTAGATATCTGGTGTTGCATGGAATATTCTTGAAAGTATCATTTTCTTTGTCACACGGTGTCATTTCTATTTTCGTATTTATTGAAAAATTGATTTTTTAGTTTCCATGGTAGACTGATTTGTTGAGCCTCTGAAAGCTATCTGCAGTCTTGGAAAATGTTCACACTGAAAGGCTTAAGTCCTTAGAGGTAATCCCATCTCTGGTTCATTTTTTATTTTTTGTGTGACTCTCGAGGTCACTTGAAAACGAGAGCTCTTTCCTAACTGCTTTAGAAAGCAGTGGGGATGCCAAAGGAGCATTCCCCTGTCTCTAGGAACAGACTGCATGGACTAGAAATAGCTAGAAATATTGGTAATTTAGCCAAAGGTCTGCTAAGTTCAGAGAAGTGAAGTGATTTCTGTGAGTGACAGGAGCAATTCCAAAACACTGATCAAGTGAACAGCTTCACGATCTGCAGGGATTTGAGGGGTGGGAAGAATGGAACTCCCTTGGCTGATCTAAATGAGTTTTTCCGTGCTTTTCTTCCCCCATAACCACTCTACTGTTTCGACAATCTGGAGGCTCTTATCAATATTGATTAGCATCTAATTTAAAATGCTTAAAAAGCTGGCCATGAGGACCAGAAAGTCCCAAACCCAAGAAAGCTGGAAGTCCTCTTGATGATGCCAAGGAAAGATGACAAAGCTTGTTTGGCCCATACCCAGTAGGGAGTGCTCTCCTTGTAGTGAATCCATCTAAAATAGATACAGTTGTGCACCAGTTCACACTTTTATAAGCAAACAATTATGTGCTAATGATGTGTCAGACATACTAATTATTTTAACTTGTTTCTGCAACTACTTTACAGAGTTAGTTGCTCTTATGAGCGTCCTCATTTTAAGTATAGGAAGATGGAAAGACAGAGAGAATAAGAAATGGATTCAAGTTCCCCCAGCTAGGGTGAGAGGCGCCCAAGCAGTCTGATTTTAAGCAGTCTGATTTTGACTTCCCAATACCAACTACATTCTGACCAGCAGCTATTTCGAAGGCTTGGTAATTTCTTACCCTTTTTATCCTTAATGCATTTTCTCACTTACATTTGTTCCATTAGTTGTGTGGAAATCTTGCTCAGAGTTTTTGATGGATATGCTTGCAGATTATACAGGAAATACCTGATTTGGGGCTGAGTTATGACTTCCTGAGTAAATGTTCTAATCTTTACTAAAATAATTAGCTTCAGAAGTAAACCTGTGATTGCTTTGATTGTGCAAGATTAGCTGTGGAAATTGACCTCTCTGGGCTTGTGTATTTATTCAGCTCATTAAATTCAGAATCACAAACATCTCTGTAGTGGAGAAGTTGATGACATTTGTCTTCTCACTCTTCAGAAGGGATTTATTTGCATTAAAAGTGGAAGAAACAGGATCTAGGGCCTACCCTGAGGAGCAGAGGGTTTTCCCTTTCTTTCAGAACAGGAAAGGCACTGTCTGTTTCTTCCCTGTGTTATAATAATGTCAAGTTTCATGAATTTTTAATTTTTTATGTGTCAAATTTATCATCGTCCTTTCATAATTTCATCTCAGGCATAAAAATTAGAGCTCGGGTGCCAGGGAGTGGTGTAGAGGCAGATTCAAATCTCACCTAGTATTAGAAGGTCTCTTGAGCATGGGAATGGCCCTCACGGCACCGGGAACTCTTGGGTGAGGGTGATTTTTGGGGTTACAACATTTTCTGGTGGCTCTGGTATCCCTAGAATGGCAGGGCCTGAGCTTTACTGCATTCTGGGCCTGTGCATTGTACCCCTTGTATCCCTGGCCTATTTGGCTAAGAATGATTGGTGGGCCCAGACTTCTGAGCATTGCTTAATTACTTCCCTCATCCCACCCCACCCCCCAAAGATGTGGAGCTAATAGGGGAAAGTCTTCACTGAGAGCTACTATGTACAGGCACTTTTCGGTTAATGGAGGAGTTTTCATAAATTAAAATAATTTTAATTTAATATTTTTGGAGTTTATAGTTGTGTGTACATAAGAAGAAATAATAAGTTCTTTTTATAAAGTCATAAACCTGTTGGAAAAAATGTTTAGAGTATGAGGAGGAAGGAAATTTGAGTGAGCAGGAAGGTGGCAATGTTAAATGGGTCCAGAGACCTTATTGAGAATTAGACATTTTGAGCAAAGGTATGATTGAGAGAATTTATATTATTCTTGTACAAGATGAAAACACTCATAATAGAGCTCAGAGGCAGAGTAGTGTGGAGAACGTGTTCAGGACTGAGAGGGAGGCAGTGTGAATGGGGGGACCAGCAGAATGAGGTCTCTTGATAGTTCAGTCTGTCTTATTGAGGATATAGGGATCACGAGCGGCCACAGGCAACATTAAGCCACACTTGATCTTTTAGTTTTATTTTTTGAGCCACACCCGGCAGTGCTCAAAACGTACTCCTGGCTCTGGCTTTGGGATCACTTGTGACAGTGCTCAGGAGACCATATGCTGTGCTTGGAAATCAAACAATGAGGATAGGGTGTATGCAAGGCAAGTGCCTAAACCCCTAAATTCTCTCTCTGGCCCTAAAGTCACAATTGAAAGCTATGCATGTACTGGTCTGTGATTTTAACTTTTAGTGAAGTCCTTTATTTTATATTTCTATGGTCAGCTACCCTCTCTGAACAGAGAAGGTTCTGGAAAATCAATTACTACTGGTGAACAGGGTTTTTGATTTACCTGCTTAGTGGGTAATACAAGTTAAAGGGTAGAGAAACTTTCAGATAGCTCAGTTCCCTCTTCTCATCTCCTTCAAACCAAAAGTCAGTTTCTTTTTTTTTTTTTTTTTTTTTTTTTTTTTTTTTCAAGGTATAGTAACAGAAAGAGAGAGCATGCCCTTGTGGGTGCTATTTGTTTTTGAAAATGAAAGTAATGTATCTTTTTTTTTTTTTTTTTTTTTTATTTTTTATCTTTATGTAAACACCGTGATTACAAACATGATTATAGTTGTATGATTACAGTCATGTAAAGAGCACCCCCCCCTTCACCGGTGTAACATTCCCACCACCAATTTCCCAGATCTCCCTCCTCCCCACCCCCCTACACCTGTACTCGAGACAGGCTTTCTACTTCCCCTCATTCATTCACATTTTATGATAGTTTTCAGTGTAGTCATCTCTGCAACTGCACTCATCACTCTATGTGATGAGCTGCATGTCCTGAGCTGCACCTACCAGCCCCTCATCTCTCTTGTCTCTGAGATATTGTTAAAAATGTCCTTCATTTTTCTTAAAGCCCATAGATGAGTGAAACCATTCTGCGTCTTTCTCTCTCCCTCTGACTTACTTCACTCAGCATAATAGATTCCATGTACATCCATGTATTGGAAAATTTCATGACTTCATCTCTCCTGATGGCTGCATAGTATTCCATTGTGTATATGTACCACAGTTTCTTCAGCCACTCATCTGTTGAAGGGCATCTTGGTTGTTTCCAGAGTCTGGCTATTGTAAATAGCGCTGCAATGAATATAGGAGTAAGGAAGGGTTTTTTGTATTGTATTTTTGTGTTTCTTGGGTATATTCCTAGGAGTGGTATAGCTGGATCGTATGGAAGCTCAATTTCCAGTTTGTGAAGGAATCTCCATATCGCTTTCCATAAAGGTTGTACTAGACGGCATTCCCACCAGCAGTGAAAAAAGAGTTCCTTTCTCTCACATCCCCGCCAGCACTGCTTGTTTTCCTTTCTTGTGATGTGTGCCAATCTCAGTGGCGTGAGGTGGTACCTCATAGTAGTTTTGATTTGCATCTCCCTGACGATTAGTGATGTTGAACATCTTTTCATGTGCCTTTTGGCCATTTGCCTTTCTTCTTTTTCAAAGTGTCTGTTCATTTCTTCTCCCCATTTTTTGATGGGGTTAGTTGTTTTTTTCTTGTATAGTTCTGTCAGTACCTTGTAAATTTTGGATATTAGCCCTTTATCTGATGTGTATTGGGTGAATAATTTCTCCCACTCAGTGGGTGGCCTTTGTATTCTGGGCGCTATTTCCTTTGAGATGCAGAAGCTTTTCAGCTTAATATAGTCCCATCTGTTTATCTCTGCTTCCACTTGCTTGGAAAGTGCTGTCTCCTCCTTAAAGATGCCTTTAGTCTCAATGTCCTGGAGTGTTTCACCTACATGTTGTTCTATATACCTTATAGTTTCAGTTCTGATATCAAGGTCTTTAATCCATTTGGATTTTACCTTTGTATATGGTGTTAGCTGGGGGTCTGAGTTCGCTTTTTTGCAAGTGGTTAACCAGTTGTGCCAACACCACTTGTTGAATAGGCTTTCCCTGCTCCATTTAGGATTTTTTGCTCCTTTATCAAAAACAAGGTGGTTATATGTCTGAGGAACCTTCTCTGAGTACTCAAGCCTATTCCACTGATCTGAGGGTCTGTTTTTATTCCAATACCATGCTGTTTTTATAACTGTTGCTTTGTAATACAACTTAAAATTGGGGAAAGTAATGCCTCCCATATTCCTTTTCCCAAGGAGTGCTTTAGCTATTCGAGGTTGTTTGTTGTTCCAGATGAATTTCAGAAGTATTTGATCCACTTCTTTGAAAAATGTCATGGGTATCTTTAGAGGAATCGCGTTAAATCTGTACAATGCTTTTGGAAGTATTGCCATTTTAATGATGTTGATCCTGCCAATCCATGAGCATGGTATGTGTTTCCATTTCCGCGTGTCCTCTCTTATTTCTTGGAGCAGTGTTTTGTAGTTTTCTTTGTATAGATCCTTCACATCTTTAGTCAGGTTGACTCCAAGATATTTGAGTTTGTGTGGAACTAATGTGAATGGGATTGTTCTCTTAATGTCCATTTCTTCCCTATCATTATTCGTGTATAAAAAGGCCATTGATTTTTGTGTGTTAATTTTGTATCCTGCCACTTTGCTATACAAATCTATTATTTCTAGAAGCTTTTTGGTAGAGTCTTTAGGGTTTTCTAAGTAGAGTATCATGTCATCTGCAAACAGTGAGAGCTTGACTTCTTCCTTTCCTATCTGAATTCCCTTGATATCTTTTTCTTGCCTAATCGCTATAGCAAGTACTTCCAGTGCTATGTTGAATAGGAGTGGTGAGAGAGGACAGCCTTGTCTTGTACCAGAATTTAGAGGAAAGGATTTTAGTTTTTCTCCATTGAGGATAATATTTGCCACTGGCTTCTGGTAGATGGCTTTGACTATATTGAGAAAGGTTCCTTTTATTCCTATCTTGCTGAGAGTTTTAATCAAGAATGGGGTGTTGAACCTTATCAAATGCTTTTTCTGCATCTATTGATATGACCATGTGATTTTTATTTTTGTTGTTGTTTATGTTGTGTATTATATTAATAGATTTACGGATGTTAAACCATCCTTGCATTCCTGGGATGAAACCTACTTGATCAAAGTGAATGATCTTCTTGATGAGGCACTGGATCCTGTTCGCCAGGATTTTGTTGAGGATCTTTGCATCTGTGTTCATCAGGGATATTGGTCTGTAATTTTCTTTTTTGGCAGCATCTCTATCAGGTTTTGGTATTAAGGTGATGTTGGCTTCATAAAAGCTATTTGGAAGTATTCCTGTTTTTTCGATTTCATAAAAGAGCCTGGCCAGAATTGGTAGTAGTTCCTCTTGAAAGGTTTGAAAGAATTCATTCGTGAATCCATCAGGGCCTGGGCTTTTGTTTTTGGGTAAATTTTTGATTACAGTTTTAATTTCCTCAATAGTGATGGGGGTGTTTAGATATGCTACCTCTTCTTTATTCAACCGTGGAAGGTTATATGAGTTCAGAAATTTATCCATTTCTTCCAGGTTCTCATATTTAGTGGCATAGAGTTTCTCAAAGTATTCTCTGAATACCCTTTGAATCTCTGCAGTATCTGTAGTGATCTCCCCCTTCTCATTTCTAATACGCGTTATCAAGTTTCTCTCTTTCTTTTGCTTTGTGAGTTTTGCCAATGGTCTATCAATCTTGTTTATTTTTTCAAAGAACCAACTTCTGCTTTCGTTGATCTGCTTTTCGTTTACCTGCTTAGTGGGTAATACAAGTTAAAGGGTAGAGAAACTTTCAGATAGCTCAGTTCCCTCTTCTCATCTCCTTCAAACCAAAAGTCAGTTTCTTGTCCAGCTAGTACCATCATGCTCTCTGGCCCCCAGACTGGAAACACTCTAGCTTTTCATTTCTTTTTTGGCCTCCAAGAATCTTATGTTCTTGGCATCTCAAATTTCTACTAAAATAATGTATATATAATATAAATATATATACATAGATAAATTTGGATGCAATATCATACCCAGCAATGCTCAAATGTTACTCCTGGATCTGTCAGGAATTTTTTCTGCCAATGATTGGGGGACCATATGGGATTCTATACAATGAATATTGTATTATTTCTCTAGTTCCACTGTTTGTTTTTTATCTGGTATTTTGAAGATGCTTTTATTACTATATTATTAGATTAGTATTTATTATTATAATTTATCACATTACTAGAGGAAAAGCCTAAAGCAAATACCAAGTATTTTTTTTTATAAAAGTGACTTTCTATAAAGGAAATCAGAGAGACTGTATTTTATTGCATAATCATTGGACTTTGTTGGTTTTTAATTTTTCAGTAATACCAGCACAATTTTTTTTAAACTTCAGATAATGATCAAAAAGTCACTTTCTTGCAGAAAAAAAGTTGACAGATTTCGTGACAATGAGGATCATGTGAAATTCAGACATGATGTATGGCATATTTTCTTTGCCTTTGGAATTTGTATTTTAAAGTATATGCTAAAACATAAAATTGTGTTGAAGTATGATAAACACTGATAAAAAGCTTGTTAAAAATTTATTAAAAAGAGATGAAAAGGGGCCAGAGAGACAGCATAGAGGTAGGGAGTTTGCCTTGCAAGCAGAAGGACAGTGGTTCGAATCCTGGCATCCCAAATGGTCCCCCGTGCCTACCAGGGGTGATTTCTGAGCACAGACCCAGCGCACAGACCCCCCCAAAATGGATGAAAAGAAATATTCACCATATAGGGTCCGAATTTAGAAGTCACTGTTATAAATTCTATGACTGGGGTGCCAGAGATTGCTAAATTGTAGCCAAGGAGAACATACTTTAGAGTGAAACAGCATGTTCTCTGCATTTTCCCAGTCCCCACTAAGACAAAAGTGTGCCATAGACATTCGCCTACAAGAATTGGTTGCAGAGTAACTAGCTGGAAAGAAAAGTGTCTGTGCTCAAGACTTAAAGGTGCCTTGGGAATGGGAAGGGTCTACCCATGTGCCCAAAGAGGTAAAGATTGATAAGAAGGGGGTCCAAACCGAGGCATTCGCCTGTTTCTGAATTGACAAGGTTTTTAATGAGAAATCCAAGAAGTTGTGGCTCAGTCCATGTGGCTCAAATGTGATGTCTTTCCTGTGTCTTTCAGTGCGATGTGACTCTGACACACACCGTGTCTCAATCACAGGCTAAGGCTCCCCAGAAAGTCAAGTGAAATAGCCAGAATTTGGCAAAATCTTGTTTTCCTTAGAGAGCAAAATCCCCCCCAGTGATGAGATTCATATAATATATTTGTATATGTACGTATATGTACATACACAGCAACAGCAGTTCCAGTGAGATGTTTCTGGCCATCCTGGTGATCTTGGTAGACTATGATCTTGGTAGACCAAGATCACCGGGATGGCCAGAAACATCTCACTGGAACTACTGTTAGAAACACTTCATGGTGAGTGTGCTCACTCAAGATTTAAGCCTCTTCATCTTTGATGGAAGGCCTGATGATAAAAAACTTCTCTTGGGTGACTCACCAGCTTGACTGATCCAGGACTTAGAAAGTCTTCAGGACACAGCACTTTCCATTTTAAAATTAAGTAATTTTGGGAAAACCAGGAAGAACTACTCACTCCAGATATGCCAATTGAATATGTTGTCTAAGAGCTGTAGAGCATTGCTTGTCACAAAGCAGGTGCTAATATTTGATGAGTTAGTAAACGTATGAAATTTTTTTTGCCATTCAGATAAAAATGATAGGACTACATCATTTACCCAAGGAGAAACAATCATGTTCTCAGCTATGGACCCTGGAATAGGGTTTAGACAACTGATTCTCAGTATCAGGCCCCATGTAAAACAATCCCAAGAGATTAGAGAATGAGCTTGACCTCTGAAAGGATTTATGATTCAGTCTCCTCCTCCTCCTCCTCCTCACAAAGTAAGGACATACTTCCACATTTTCCTTTTCAGTACTACTTTTCAGTGAGTTTTGTGGCTAAACGAAATAAATACTTATAAGACCCAATGTGTCCTTGTGTCACTGTCAGATTCCAGGATGGTCTTGACTTCAGTTGCACTGCTCTTTCCTGCATCCCCACCTGCATTCTCTATAGTCCTATGTTAAGTAGTTTCAGGACATTAGCATGGAAAGAGCAGTGAAGTGGGGGTTGTTTTCCCTTTAAAAGAGGAAGTACTATTTGAAGAGATGTTTTAGGTAGATTTCGGGCTCAAGGTTAGGGCCCCACCAGCCTGAGAAATATGCTTCTGATTCCACAGAGAATTTTAGACACATTTTCAATGGGGCAAGTGTCAAGGGAGATTTGGGACTAGAGGAAAGGATTTACTTCAGTCTCCTATCATGCTGTTTTGTGCTGAATAGTCCTTCATTCCTCAATTCCCAGTCTCCCAGTTCTCTTCTTTAGAAATCATGGTACGCAAACTAACAACATTGTGAACTGGGACATTTCGCTGACTCTTAAATGAATTGCAATGGTTTTCTTCACTATGATTTATAGGCATGTATTTTGGAGTTGCCCAAACACAGGTACGCTTATTTTCAATTATTTTAATCAGGAGAAATATAACAATTATTTAAAATTCATATACATTCAACTCTCAGGATCAATCTAAAAAAATTTTTTTTAAATCATCGTATAGATTTTAGCCTGACTAATGACAATTAGCAGAAAAGGAGAATTTGTTAACACAGCTAAAAATCTTTTTAAGTTACTTATGGAGGCAAATAATTTTGCTCATTTCCCCTGAAAATCAGTTTTCATTATAGAATAGCAAGATATTTAGTCCTTTAAAAATTATAAATGTGGGCCGGAGCAGTGGCGCAGCAGTAGGGCATTTGCCTTGCACACAGCTGGCATAGGACGAACCTCAGTTCGATCCCCTGGGGTCCCAGATGGTCCCCCAAGCCAGGAGCAATTTCTGAGCTCATAGTCAGGAGTAACCCCTGAGTGTCACCGGGTGACCAGAAAAAGAATAAAAAAAGATAAATTCATGAAACATGGGAATAATATGAATTCTACAGCATGCTACATTCCAAAAATAACCCTGTGTTCTTTTAGACAGTGAAAAGGGATGTGTTTGAAAATCCCTAGTGAGATAGCAAAAGAAAGCAGACCCAGTCAGAACCGAAATGGAAATAGTGTTTAATCAAATACAGATAGTGGAGGCATACATTCAATGTGTAAAGTATAACAGGGCAGGTGACAGGTTGGGTTTTAATCCCATTACATGGGAAGAAATACATGCAAAGCTGAAAATTACTGCAATTACCTACACTGGTGATTTACAGAATGGATGAGGAAAAAGTAATGAAACCAATTTCTCTCCTAGCACAGGAGGCTTTCTGCTGCGAATATCGAGACTGATAGAAGATTCTGGCAGAGGAATCTAAAGCTAAAAAAAGCACAATAAATGTATTAAGAAATATAATTATATAATGAGAGCAGAGTAGGGAAAGGGAGGGAAGCTAAATATTTAGGTAGCCTTGTTTTCTCCCCTCCCCTCTCCTCCCTTCCCCTTCTTTCCCCTCTCTCCTCTCTACTCTTCTCCCCTCCCATCCTCCCCTACACTCTCCCTTGTCCTCCCCTCCCTTAACCTCCTTTTTCTTTCCCCTCGCCTTCCCCTTCCTTCCCCTCTTCCCCTTTTCTTTCTCTCCTTACCTCCCCTCCTCCCCTCCCTCTTCTCCCCTTCCCTTTCCTCTCCTTCCCTTTTCGTCCCCTGTCCTTCTCTCCTCCCCTCTCCTCCCCTCTTCTGTTCTCTCCCCTTTTCCCTCCCCTCTTCCCCTTCCCTTCCTCTTTTCTCCCCTTCCCCCTTCCCTCCTCCCATCCCTATTCACTCTACTATCACTTGGGCTCCAAGATATCTTCTCAAAGGAATCCTTCCAGGGCATTCTGTGTGGGGCACAATTTCTCTGCCTCCTCCGCACCCTTCTTTAATGAAGTGCTGGAAGAGACAGTGTGAGGGTGCCTTAACACCCACAGGCCCCTCTGCCTCTCCGTGGTGATGCTGTTGACACTCTCAGTCCTCTCTGTCTCTGTGTGGCTCTGAACTGAGTGCCACTTTTTATTATGATCTGTTTTTTGATTCCTAATAAGCTTTAATTTGTTGAAATCTCATCTTCAAGGTTCTCTTTTCTCATTTTGATGTCTTTAATTAGGCCCTTTAATACAATTCCGAATGATCTCTGACCCATGAAAATTAAGGTAAACTCTGTGAAATATTTCTCAGGAAAAACAAGGTTGGCTTAAATAAATACTTATTCTGAAGGTTCCATCTTAATTATTCTTGTCCTCTGGCATCTCTGGGTCCATTGTCAGAATATTTCAGTCTTTAGAACTTTTCAAGACCTTCTCTCTTAGTCTCTCTGCTTATATAGAATTATACATTATAAATAATATATTATAAATAATATAATATAATAATATATATTAAATACATACAAAATATAATATATAATTATATATAACAATAGCTTAATATTATATGATATTATGATATATTCATAAATAAAATATATATTAATATATTATCATTACCAAGGTTGGTTATATATATATATATATTTACCAAAGTTGGTTCATCTTCCCATTCCCATGTTGATGTCAATGTGCCTTTAAGCCTTAAGGGGTGATGAGGCCCCCTTCGCAATGGCCATTGGACTAGGATTCACCCCTCCGGACTGGGACACATGCCCCTAAAACTGACAACTGCCCTAACTATAAAAAGGTTAAAGCCTGGGCTGGAGAGATAGCATGAAGATAAGGCATTTTTGCCTTGCATGCAGAAGGTCGGTGGTTCGAATCCCTGCATCTCATGTGGTCCCCTGAGCCTGCCAGGGGCAATTTCTGAGCATAGAGCCAGGAGGAACTCCTGAGCGCTGCTGGGTGTGACCCAAAAACCACACACACACACACACACACACACACACACACACACACACACACTCACACACACACACACACAAAAGGTTAAAGCCTGGCCATTGGGGACCAAGGGTAGAGACTGGAACAGAGCCTGCTTGCCTTCCAGGGGCCTGAGACATAGACCCCTCGCCTGGCTGGGCCTGAGCCTGAGATAAAGCAAAGATGTTGCTTGCTTCAGCTTTATCCCTCTCTCATTCTTTCTCAAAACCGGAGCTCCAGGCCTTCTCCTCTTTTGGGTTACCTAGCCAGAATCTCTCTCTTTCAAAAGCCCCTGGGCTGACTTCAGGAGATGTGCAGAAATAAAATGCAGTGAAATTGCTACCCCTCTCTCTCTCCTGGACTGCTCAGGTAGTTGTTACAATCTGGTGTTCCTGGGTGGGAACCCCACCTGTCCCCCCACCCATCTCCACTCTGGCAGTTGGTGCTCAGCCCTCAAAACCAGAGCCCTGAACAGGTGAACATAATTTAATTTGGCTTTGCAAAAACCTCAAGAAGAAAAAAAGTAATAAAGTGAATGTTGAAAAAAGAAATAAAGAGAAATATAAGAGAGAGAAATGTGTGAGACAACATGAGGAAGAAAAGAAAATGAGAAAAATTAGAGCAAAAAGGAAAAAAGAAAGATTGAAAAGACAGAAAAATTGGGGAAAAAAAGAGGAAAAAGAAAAGCAGAAGAGTTTAAGAGAGAAAATAAGCAAAAGAGAAAAAAGAAAATGAGCAAAAGATTTTTTTTTTTTTTTTTTGGTTTTTGGGCCACACCCTGTGAGGCTCAGGGGTTACTCCTGGCTATGCGCTCAGAAGTTGCTCCTGGCTTCTTGGGGGACCATATGGGACGCCGGGGGATCGAACCGCGGTCCGTCCTAGGTTAGCGCAGGCAAGGCAGGCACCTTACCTCCAGCGCCACCGCCCGGCCCCAGCAAAAGATTTTTTTAAACAGAGAGAAAAGATGAACAAAAGAGAAAAAAGACAGAAAATGAGCAAAAGAGAAAAAAGATAGAAAGTGAGCAAAAGAGAGTTTTTCAATAGAGAATATTTGCCCCTTAGATAGAAAACAGATGACTCCACAAGGCCCGTTATCAGCATGAAGCAGCTAGATAGATTTTGTCGACCCATTACAAAGGATAAGAGTTTTTCACTTTCTTGGGCTAGGTGAGGGTTTTACAAAATGTTAAGTTATTCTTCATGTTCCCTAAACATTGTTTTGTTTCTCTCTTACACATGGATTACCGTCTTTGGAGCTTTCAAAACAGCACTCAAGAGAAGCACAAATGCAGCTGACAACCACCCTGTTGAGAACATTTGCAGAAGACAAAGACCTGACTGAGCTCCACTGAAGATAATTCTCCACATATATGAACAATATAGAAAAATAGTTCTTCAGATTGGACTTACCTGGACCATACTATTTTGTTTACTTATTATTATTGTTATTATTTTAACACATATAAAAGGGGGGAAATGTTGACGTATTTCAGGGAATTAGTCAATGTACATTTTTTTGGGGGGGGGGCTTTTGGGCCACACCCAATAACGCTCAGGGGTTACTCCTGGCTATGCACTCAAAAACCGCTCCTGGCTTGGGGACCATATGGGATGCCAGGTGATCGAACCACGGTCCATCATAGACTAGCACATGCAAGGCAGGCATCTTACTGCTTGTGCCACCGCTCCGGCCCCAGTCAATGTACTTTTAAGGGGTGATGAAGTCCCTGTAACAGCAATTGGACTGGAATACACCCCCCTGGACTGGGACATGCCCATACAACTGACAACTGCCATAACTATAAAAAGGTAAAAGGAGGGGCTGGAGAGAGAGCATGGAGGTTAGGCGTTTGCCTTGCATGCAGAAGGACGATGGTTCAAATCCCGGCATCCCATATAGTTCGCTAGCCTGTCAGTAGCGATTTCTGAGCATGGAGCCAGGAGTAACCTCTGAGCACTGCCGGGTGTGACCCAAAAACCAAAAAAAAAAAAAAAAAAGTAAAAGCCAGAGACCAGGCAGATATTTATCTCTCTCTTTCCTCTCTCCTCTCTCTTCTCTTTCTCTCCTCTCTGTCTCTCTCTTTTTTAGACCTAGAGACTGCCACAAATTATCCCTGGAGCTGCAGGCTTTCTCCTTCTCTCTCTAGCTTAACACTCCATACCCCCACTCTTCACCCCATCTCCCACCCATAGAAGACTTCAGGAGATGTGCAGAAATAAAATGCAATGATGTTTCTAGCCCTCTCTCTCTGACTGCTCCCTCTTTCTCTCTCTTTCAGACCACTCAGGTGGCAGTCCTGGTCACTACACAGTAAGGAATCTTCTTTTATATTTTATTTAAAGAAAATGCATCACATAGTTGACATAATTGACTATAATACATTTGATTCCAGATAAGTGGGAGCAAAGTTATTTTAAAAGGAATAGAAAGAAAAGAAAGAAAAAGAAAGTTAAAAAAAAAAGAAAAATTATAGTAACAAGCACATTTGTGAAAATTATTGTAACTCTAGTGAAGTCATTCATATAATTGCAGCTGTTTTAGTAAGTTCTTGTTGTTAATTGTCCATTCCATAACAATGGTGTGTTCCTATAAATCCTCAAACTATGACCCGTGGACCATATATTGTATTTGCTCCCGTTTTGTTTCTTCACTTCATATTAAGATATATGCAGTATGCATAGGAATTTGTTCATAGTTTTTGTTTTTACTATAGTCCAGCCCTCCACTGGTCTGAGGGATAATGAACTGGCTCCCTGTTTAAAAAGTTTGAGGACCACTGTGTTATAAGAGATGACAAATTTCAAAGCACTATTACTAATATTGCATCTTTTAGGGGCATGTCCTCAGCTTCCAGGCCTCCTGGAAGGAGGAGGTTTCAGGGAGAGGGTGCCCACCTTCTTACTTCATAAAGCCCTGGCGATATCAGTCCAAATACCAGCATACCTGAAGTTTAGTCAGATTGGTGTTCCAGAGGGAATTATAGAGGGGTACGAGGCAAGACCATTGGCAAAATGGTGATTGTAGGTGATTGATCCAGCAGGAGTGACTTCAGCAGGGGGAGCGTTTGGCCTGTCCTCTCCTCCTGATATGTCCAGCTTCTTGCTATGTGGATCAGTGTAGACAAACTTTCACAGATTGGTTTGTATCTTGTTCAAGAAAAGAATGAGTACATGGAGCTGACCAATGTGAACACGGCAGCTGCATTTGTGGGTGTTGTTCCCATTAAGGATTCTTTTGAAATCCCTGTGCCCTCTGACATTTCTCCCTAATCTCTTCTTCCATCTTCTCCCTCTATTCCTATATTCCTTTGCCCCAAAGACATTGTCCTAAGAAGATAGCAGTCTTCAGTTGATGCTGATTGTCTTCAGTCAGTGAGACCTTTTACATACAGTGCCTTTGCTCAATGTACTGAGAATAATGTAGAACAATGTCACCTGATCACACCTTTCTATTGCCTATTTCTCCATAGAGGGACTACTTGATGATAGAGGGACTACTTGATGATCTTTGAAAATAAACCCACAGGAATTCCTGAGTCATTAAAGAGAGCATCGAGCCCGTGTCTTTTTAACAAATCTCAATTCACCAATCTTCTTAGTCCGCTGTGAACATATATCACGTCCCACACCAAGTGGCTAAGTGTGGATAAGGTTGGCTAGTTGCTAGGATGATGACCTGTTTCTAGAATTCTTTCCTTTGTTTCTAAATTCCAGTAAGGTCTTATGAGCACTGAAGGCTAGACAGAAGGGAATCGGAGAGTCTCAGTGTTCTGTGGACTATGTGAGTCCAGAACTTTCCAGTGCCAACTCTTGTCTACAAGAGTACAGCTTCTGTGAACTCCTGCTGCTGGGAGGTTCAGTAATCTATTTGCCTAAATGTATGCTGCCATTTTGTTTAAGATCCTGTTCACGATCTCCTCAGGCCATCTCTCCATTCAACAGGCTCCTGTGTAACATGGTCAGACAGTATTAAAACTCGGGTAAGACAGGTTATTCACTGGCTTGAAAAATCATTTTGCCATTTTTCTATATAGAGGCAAAGAGTAAAGATATTTTCACCTTTTTCATCTTGATGGAATATTTCTTTGGATCATACCTGTCTAACACATCCCGAGAGACTTTATCAAAGTCTGATGTAGCAATAACAGGAATTGGGGAAATTTGAAACTTAACTATAATAACTACCTGTCATGAATGGTTAAAAATATGACAGTGCAGAGCCTATGCTGTGAGACTTCCCACTAATCAGAACAGCTCTTTCCCTGACATCTGCAGTTGAGTGAAAGTTGCCCTCCTAGCATTTCTCACCTTGTTCTCATCATAGCAGGTAACGCCTCCAGACCTCCCAAGTCATTCTGTGCCCAGAAGTGTGATTGCCAGCAGAGCACTGGCAGGTACCACAGGCTTGTTCTGGGGAAAGCGCTGAGAAACCAGACGTTGGGCTAGTTGGAAAAGGGGTGATCAGGGCCAGAGTGATAGTGGGTGGGGCACTTGTCTTGTGCATGGTCAACATCAGGTTAGATCCTTGGTATCCTATATGATCCCTTAGCACTGCCAAGAGTGGTCCCTGAGTGTAGAACCATGAATATTTCTGCATACAGGCCACGTGTTGTTCCACAAATTTGTTCCAGCTCAATTTTAGTTCTATGCTTCCCTTTGGTTATGGATTGAGCCAGAACAGAAAATCTGTATTCTTCTCCCTTTCAGATAGGTTACCACATTTAGCTAAAGCAGATAAATGAAACTAGATGCCAATATTTTACTTATTCAACAAAACAATAACAATGAAAAAAAATTACTGTATATGTCCTGTCAATGTACTCCCCCTAAACAGCATTGTTCTCCTTCTTTACAATTCTAAACTAAAGTTACATATGATGGAGGGAGACATTTACAGTGTTATTTGAAGGACATGAATGACAGAGATGTTAACATACTGGAACTTGCACATTCATACTTGACATGTAGTAAATTTTGAGTTCCAATGTGGTGGTGTCTTGTAAAGTGAACCTAGATAAAAGTCTAACAAAGACACTTCCACCAACTTTCTGTTTCCCTAATCTCTTCTATTGGTATGTAAAAACCACACCTGGATTACAGGGCCTTCCACCAGGGTGGGGTTCTGGATATAAAGAAAAAGTGCTGGCTTTGGGGGAGAGAGAGGAGACATATGGAATAGGCAAAACAGGAAGAAAGACATGACTTAGGAGCACAGACACAGGAGAGCTCAGCAAAAAAATGGCATGAGAGACTGGCAGAGAGACTCATGGCAGAGAAAAGCCATGAGAAATAATGCGAGCTGACTCCAACGAATATCTTTTCTGACTGCTGTGTATTATTTTTCTGCCACTACTCTGCTTCATTAGAACCCTCCTCCTGAGGGATTAGAAATATGGTGTGTGAGTGGCCTAATCCAACTCATAGACTTTACATTTTTATTTTTATTCTACAGTGTCTGTCTCCCAAGTGTTTCCTTTCCTTACTCTGACTCCATCCCACAGTACGCAGTGGGCAAGAATAATGTACCCAGCAAAAGCAATTTACATTTGGTCAATGTTTTCTCATCTATGCCAAGGCTGAGAGATAATTTTCCTGGCAATGGCCACTTGTTACTTGTGGGTCATAAATTGGCTTAAGGTAAGGGTCAGGGTTAGGGTTAGGGCAGATGGGCTGTGCGCAGTCATTAAGGCCCATATATGCTTACCTTGCTCTGCATTATAATGGAAGCCCCATTATTTATGTGGTTGGGGATTAGATGTTTTCAGCTCTGTTCCACATGCACTAGGGTAGATTTTAGGTTGCTTAAATAAACCTAAATACAGTAGCCTGGCTGCAGGAGATGATTATGAACATGGTTTTCTTCCATTGCATGACTTCTCTTTCATAATACATCTCAGGTAGAGCAGAGAGTGAGCTCATCCAGAATAAGTGACTTTATTCATTAAAAAAAAAATAGCACAGAAATTCTTCTTTCCTCTTTCCTCATAGTCTGTGTCCACCTCTGTTGCTATCAGTACTAGTATCTAGGCCCATTTGATAATATCTGAGATGGAATTCCAAGTTTGTTTCTGGTCATATTTGACATTCTGGAATATACTCCAGGTCTCTACTGTGAGTTTTTATAGTTTGTGTTTGAGGATTACTTTTCTTCGTAGAGGAATTAGAGTGTTTTAAGTCTTTATCCTTGGAAGCCAAGGAGAGTCTCTTGTGTCACGGTATGAGCAAAATCCACTCTTGGCCTTTCCTTTCATCACAGAAACTCAAGGGAGACAAGGATGACAGCCGCTTATCTGGTAGCTCCCTCTCCTGCCGCTCTCACTGAAATAAGAGGAACCTCAACCTCAGAGGTCTCAGCTCCATGATTGGTCCAGGCCTGTGTCCTAAGGGCCACCACTTCCTGTGAGACTGTTGTTTCATTATCCTATTCTTGACCTCTCTGGCTGACTCTGAACAGTCAGTGGCCCATGACACAGTTGTCACCATGAAATAAATATGTGAAGACTTGGTTTATCTCCAGTCCTCATGACAGGAGTGGGGCCTGGGATTTTCCATCTGGGTGTCCTGGTACTCTGAGGTAAGAGACTGGAGGACCCAGAGGCTTAGCATTGCACAGTCTAGTCCAGGTTTAAAGCCAAAGGCAGGACCAGATAGATATACCAGCTCAGACAGTCAGTAGAGAGTGGGAGAATCATCTGGAAAAGTTGCATCATCCTTAGGTTTCTTCTGGAATGAACCCAACATGGTTTGATTTTTTTTGGTCAATCCATAGCCTCATCAATGTTATATCAGCTTGATGTAGGCAGGAGTGGTGATGGCGGGTCTCTCTAGGGAATTTTTTTTATCTGGTTTTTAGGGTGTGTGTGTGTGTGTTGTGTGTGTGTGTGACAGCTGCCACCAGCTACCAGCCATTTGCAGTTTGCAGTATTCACCATGTTCCAACTAACCTTGTGATGAATGGGTCAGCAGCAAGGGGTGTCATACAAAAATAAATAGACCAAGTCATGAGAGTACGTGCAAAAAGGATCAAGGGGTTGAGAAGCCTCATCTAGCTGTCTTCTTCTAGCTCACCGATCTCTAATTTGCTATTGCTCTCTTGCTTTTCTCTTTTGTTCTTCTACCTCTGCCTCTCCCTTGACTGGTTTTTATTAGCCAGAATTTAACATAAATCACCTGAGGGGCAGAGTTGACATAATTTTGAGGACTTGTTCTAATTAACTCAGGAAAAGTGAAAGGAGAAAAAGAAGTGATTTTACTGTGTCTATAATTTTACAGATGACAACAGTTGTCCACGGTTCCTGGGTTCTTCCATATTCTCAAGAATGATAATATTGAGTAGTCATGATGTTCAGACTCAGTGTTAGAATATATGAAAGTTTAATGGAATGTAAAGAAGGTCTAGGAACACTTTGCATGGGGAGGTGCTTAGTATAAGACTAAATTATAGTTAAGGGGCTATGTCTGGGTTCTTTTTTTTTTTTAATAAAATCTTTATTTAAGCACCATGATTACAAACATGTTTGTAGTTGGGTTTCAGTCATAAAAAGAACACCTCCCCTTCATCAGTGCAACATTCCTATCACCAATGCCCCCCAGCTCTGTCCTTCTTTGAAAGATTCTTATTAATTAACAAGAATTACAGAGAATGCCAGGTTCCAGAGTGGAACCTCAGCTGATTTGAGTCATACATGGCCATGTGTTTTAAGCATTGTCCATAGTCTTATTCTCCTTGGTGAAGCACCATCCCATGATCCAATTAGGACTGTTTCAAGGATAAGCAGGCCCTTGGGATGAGGCATGTGTTAGGTCAATGGGGACAGATGTGTTGGGTTAACCAGACTTCACACTTCACCCTTAACACTTATGGCTTCCTCTTTTACATATCATAGATCCACCTGGGTGGGAAGAACTTCTAGACAGATTCTTTACTTTAGTCTCCACTCACCCCCCTTCACAGGGGTTGTTCCTATCTTCCCAATATATATATTGGTTTTTGGGCCACACCCGGCGTTGCTCAGGGGTTACTCCTGGCTGTCTGCTCAGAAATAGCTCCTGGCAGGCACGGGGGACCATATGGGAAACCAGGATTCGAACCAACCACCTTAGGTCCTGGATCGGCTGCTTGCAAGGCAAACTCCGCTGTGCTATCTCTCCGAGCCCCCTATCTTCCCAATATTTACTGCATTCCCTGATAGCCTCTTCCTGTTGTTCCATGTGGTGAAAGGTCTCTGGACCCATGTTCATCTTTCTTCAGCCTGGTTTGAGTTATTTCCTGCAGTGTTCTTACTCCAGACCTGCTTCCCCATTCCCAGTTTAATGGAATTTAGAGTTTGTGGATTTTCCCACAAACTGCTGGCCAGGGGTATTGGAGCTTTCTCTTTCAAGTTCATCTGTGCCAAGGCCAGTTAGTGTCAGGCATGTCATTGCCATGCTAGGAAAAGATCTAGGACCTAGGAAAGAAGAGGGGCATGAAAAATGGTAGATGTAAGAGGAACTCCAAAGGAAATTGGATATATATGGGTAGATATACATAATATATATACATATATACATATATCTATATATATATTTGGATGTGTTTAATAGCTTCACAGATTGCCTTTGTGCTCTAGGATGTTTATGTTTATACAGGAAACTTAGTCCCAGCAGCTTTAACAAGCTCTTCATTATGCTTCAGTCTTCCCTGAGATGGCCCAGGGTGTAAGAAGCTCCATTTGCTTGTTAGCAGCAACGAAGGCAGATGATGCCTGCATCAGCGCCTCTGTGTCCCTGATTGCTGATACCGAGGTATGCTAACTAGGGGATTAGCATTGCAGGAGAGACATTGAAGGGGCTCCTGTGTCCCTCAAACTTCAAGGATGAAGATTCTGAATAAATAAAGAATTGCCAATTAATTATGTGATAGGTTCTAGCTATGTTGTAAAGCAATCCACACCAAATAAAATAATATATACTTCAGTAGCACTTTATTCATAAACATTCCAAGAAATATGAAATATAATGTAATAAAATTTAGTGACATTACTTTTCAAACCTACTACTGCGAAAGGTCCATGTAACTTGTCTGAAGCCTCATCCCCCACCCTTTCTCCCTAGGTAACTTGACCTTACCTGCAAGACCCCGCCCATTCCTGGAGGGGTCTTGGAAAAGGTAGATAAGGCCTTTGACCCAGGGGATTGGGGCTCTCTGTCGCCTTCTGCCCTTTTGGTCTTTGGCCAGCATGGAGGTCTAAGGGAAGATGGCTGAAAGGAGTTAAGATGCAGGGCTAGCTAAGAATGGCTGAATGCTTATAAGATTATGATAGAAGCCACACATATGGTGGATAGGGCGTGAATAAAGCTGATACTTCCTGATGCCTGTCTCTGGATGAGTCTGATTTCGCTGTTCACCTAAACCTGGGACCCGCCAGCTGAATGGGGGTTTCGGAACCACGTGGCCTGGGATGGCAGGGAAAAATCCCTCCATCCAGAATTCACTGTCCAGGTCCATCGTTAATTATTTAATGCAACACTTGTCCATGTTATTGTAACTATCATTCTTTGGCAAAAATGAGACATGTTGTTCCTCTAGCATTTCTAATTCAGGGGCTGAGGAGATGGTACCATGGAGAGAGTGTTTGCTCTGTACATACCTGAACCGTATTTGATTCCAAGCACCCCATATGGTCTCCTGAATACCACTAGGCGTGATTCCTGAGTGCAGAGCCAGGAGTTACTACTGAATATTGCTGGTGTTACACAAAAACTAAAAACAAAACTAAAAACTCCTGAATTTTCCTTCCAAGGTGACAGTCTGTCCACTCATCTAACAATTAGTAAATACACAATTTTAACTTAATATATTCATAGAAATTACTGATGAGTCAGTTCATTTTTAATTATGTGCATATATAATCTTTGTCCACACATTTTAAAATTATTTTACATTTATAATGCCATATATAAAATATTCACCATTTGTTGATGTAGGACCTTTTATTCAGTATTTTATCACCAGATATATTTCCTTTTTCATCTATTTCTTTCAGACTCTGGAATCTGTCTTTTTTCTTCGGAAAAACCAAGTACAACTATTACTGTTTATATCTGTGGTTCTCATTGTTCCAATGGGTGTCCTTTGTCTATTCACTTTTAATTTAGATTAATTATTGTTTTGAGTAAATACTATTAATTCTTGAAAAGGTAGCAGATTGCCTTTTGAATTTTTTTCCCCTTACAGCTGTCTTAGGTAGCATAGAGTCTCAGGAATAAGGGGAGTTGATTCATTCTAGGACAATGAAATTATTTTTAGAAATCTGTAGAAAGACATTAGGTTTCCAAGTAGGAATAAAACACCAGTTGAGATTCAAAATGAAGAGGACTCTCTGCACAGACAGGGTCTGGGGTCTGGAAGAGAGTCTGTTGTCAGATTTTCTTCTCTCCATTATTACCTTAGAAGAGGGTGCCCTGTGCTGCCATTAATGCCTGGTCCAGAGCTGGAGAGCACTTTGATTCTCAGTGGTCAGCCACAGCAGGGCCCTGTACATTTTCAGAACCCAGCGAGAGCTTGACATGCCCCCATCCCCGCAAACATTCTGACCTGCTCCTTTGAAACTGACTTTGGTTCCTTTTCCCAGGACTCATTTATCTAATGATTTATATCAGTATAGTCTTAGATTTAATATTTCCTTTGGGTTTGTGTTTCAGATTGCGGCCATCACAAATCACCACAAATTTAGTAGCTCAAAGCAAAGCATTTTTTTCTTTATATATTTATATATTTAATATATATATATATATTTATTTAAACACCTTGATTACCACATGATTGTGTTTGGGTTTCAGTCATGTAAAGAACACCACCATCACCAGTGCAACATTCCCATCACCAATGTCCCAAGTCTCTCTCCCTCCCCACCCAACCCCCACCTGTACTCTAAACAGGCTTTCCATTTCCCTCATACATTCTCATTATTAGGACAGTTCAAAATGTAGTTATTTCTCTAACTAAACTCATCAGTCTTTGTGGTGAGCTTCCTGAGGTGAGCTGTAACTTCCAGCCCTTCTCTCTTTTGTGTCTGAAAATTATTATTGCAAGAATGTCTTTCATTTTTCTTAAAACCCTTAGATGAGTGAGACCATTCTGCGTTTCTCTCTCTCTCTCTCTGACATATTTCACTCAACATAATAGATTCCATGTACATCCATCTATAGGTAAATTTCATGACTTCATCTCTCCTGACAGCTGCATAATATTCCATTGTGTATATGTACCACAGTTTCTTTAGCCATTCATTTGTTGAAGGGTATCTTGGTTGTTTCCAGAGTCTTGCTATGTTAATAGTGCTGCAAAGAATATAGATGTAAGGAAGGGATTTTTGTATTGTATTTTTGTGTTCCTAGGGTATATTCCTAGGAGTGGTATAGTTGGGTCGTATGGGAGCTTGATTTCCAGTTTTTGGAGGAATCTTCATATCACTTTCCATAAAGGTTGAACTAGACGGCATTCCCACCAGCAGTGGATAAGAGTTCCTTTCTCTCCATATCTTCACCAACACTGCTTGTTCTCATTCTTTGTGATATGTGCCAATCTCTGTGGTGTGAGGTGGCACCTCATAGTTGTTTTGATTTGCATCTCCTTGATGATTAGTGATGTGGAGCATCTTTTTATGTGTCTTTTGGCCATTTGTATTTCTTCTTTGTCAAAGTGTCTGTCTATTTCTTCTCCCCATTTTTTGATGGGATTAGATGTATTTTCTTGTAAAGTTCTGTCAGTGCCTTGTATATTATGGAGATTAGCCCCTTATCTGATAGGTATTGGGTGAATAGTTTCTATCACTCAGTGGGTGGCTCTTGTATGCTGGGCGCTATTTTTTTTTTTTTTTTGAGGTGCAGAAGCTCCTCAGCTTTATATATTCCCATCTCTACTTTCACTTGTTTGGAGAGTGCAGTTTCCTCCTTAAAGATGCCTGTAGTCTCAATGTCCTGGAGTGTTTTGCCTATGTGTTGTTCTATATATCTTATAGTTTCGGGTCTGATATCGAGGTCTTTCATTCATTTGGATTTTACCTTAGTACATGATGTTAACTGAGGGTCTAAGTTCAACTTTTTGCAAGTGGCTAGCCAGTTGTGCCAACATCACTTGTTGAAGAGGCTTTCTTTGCTCCATTTAGGATTTCTTGCTCCTTTATCAAAAATTAGGTGATTGTATGTCTGGGGAACATTCTCTGAATATTCAAGCCTATTCCACGGATCTGAGAGCCTGGCTTTATTCCAATACCATACTGTTTTGATAACTATTGCTTTGTAGTAAAGTTTAAAGTTGGAGAAAGTAATTCCTCCCATATTCTTTTCCCCAATGATTGCTTTAGCTATTCTAGGGTGTTTATTGTTCCAAATGAATTTCAAAAGTGCCTGATCCACTTCTTTGAAGAATGTCATGGGTATTTTTAGAGGGATTGCATTAAATCTGTACAATGCTTTGGGGAGTATTGCAATTTTAATTATGTTAATCCTGCCAATCCATGAGCAGGATATGTGCTTCCATTTCTGCATGTCCTCTCTTATTTCTTGGAGAAGAATTTTATAATTTTCTTTGTATAGGTCCTTCACATTTTTAGTCAAGTTGATTCCAAGATATTTGAGTTTGTGTGGCACTATTGTGAATGGGGTTGTTTTCTTTTTTTTGGGGGGGGGGTCACACTCGGTGGTGCTCAGGGGTTACTCCTGGCTTTCTGCTCAGAAATAGCTCCTGACAGGCACGGGGGACCATATGGGACACCGGGATTCGAACCAACCACCTTTGGTCCTGGATCGGCTGCTTGCAAGGCAAACGACACTGTGCTATCTCTCCGGGCCCAGGGGTTGTTTTCTTAATGTCCATTTCTTCCTTATTGGTGTATAGAAAGGCCATTGATTTTTGTGTGTTAATTTTGTAGCCTGCCACCTTGCTATATGAGTCTATTGTTTCTAGAGGCTTTTTGGTAGAGTCTTTGGGGTTTTCTAAATAGAGTATCATGTCATCTGCAAACAGCGAGAGCTTGACTTCTTCCTTTCCTATCTGGAGTCCCTTGATATCTTTTTCTTGCCTAATCGCTATAGCAAGTACTTCCAGTGCTATGTTGAATAGGAGTGATGAGAGAGGACAGCCTTGTCTTGTGCCAGAATTTAGAGAGAAGGCTTTTAGTTTTTTTCCATTGAGGAAAATATTTGCCTCTGGCTTGTGGTAGATGGCCTTAACTATATTGAGAAAGGTTCCTTTCATTGCCATCTTGCTGATAGTTTTCATCAAGAATGGGTGTTGGACCTTATCAAATGCTTTCTTTGCGTCTATTGATATGATCATGTGATTTTTATTGTTCTTGTTGTTGATGTTGTGTATTATGTTCATAAATTTACGGATGTTAAACCAGCCTTGCATTCCTGGAATGAATCCTACTTGATCGTAGTGGATGATCTTCTTAATGAGGTATTGAGTCCTATTTGCCAGGATTTTGTTGAGGATCTTTGCATCTGTGTTCATCAGCGATATTGGCCTGTAATTTTCTTTTTTGGTAGCATCTCTGTCTGGTTTAGGTATCAAGTCATGTTGGCTTCATAAAAACTATTTGGAAGTATTCCTGTTTTTGTTTTTGTTTTTTGTTTTTGTTTTTTTTATTTCACAAAAGAGTCTTGCCAGGATTGGTAGTAGTTCCTATTGAAAGGTTTGAAGAATTCATTAGTGAATCCATCTGGGCCTGGGCTTTTGTTTTTGGGCAGACATTTGCTTACTGTCTTAATTTCCTCAACAATGATGGGGGTGTTTAGATATGCTACAGCCTCCTCATTCAATCGTGGAAGATTATAGGAGTCCAAGAATTTATCCATTTCTTTCAGGTTCACATTTTTAGTGGCATAGAGTTTCTCAAAGTAGTTTCTGATTACCCTTTGAATCTCTGCCATATCAGTAGTGATCTCTCCCTTTTCTTTTTTTGTTTTTTTGTTTTTTTGTTTTTTTTGTTTTTTTTTTTTTTGTTTTTTGGGTCACAACCGGTGGTGCTCAGGGGTTACTCCTGGCTGTCTGCTCAGAAATAGCTCCTGGCAGGCACGGGGGACCATATGGGACACTGGGATTCGAATCAACCACCTTTGGTCCTGGATTGGCTACTTGCAAGGCAAACGCTGCTGTGCTATCTCTCCGGGCCCCTGATCTCCTTTTTCATTCCTAGAATGAGTCATCAAGTTTCTCTCTGTCTTTCTTTGTTAGTTTTGCCAGTGGTCTATCAATCTTGTTTATTTTTTCAAAGAACCAACTTCTGCTTTTGTTGATCTTTTGGATTGTTTTTCGGGTTTCCACTTCATTGCTTTCTGCTCTCAGCTTTGTTATTTCCTTCTGTCTCCCTATTTTTGGTTCCTTTTGTTGAGCACTTTCTAATTCTATGACCTGACTCATTAAGCTATTCAAGTATGCCCCTTCTTCTTTCCTGATATGTGCTTGCAAAGCTATAAATTTTCCTCTCAGTACCGCTTTTGCTGTGTCCCATAGGTTCTGATAGTTTGTGTCTCTATTGTCATTTGTTTCCAGGAAGGTTTTGATTTCCTCTTTGACTTCATCTCAGACCCACTGGTTTTTCAGTCTTAGGCTGTTTAACTTCCAGGTATTAAAGTTTTTCTCCTGTGTCCCTTTATAGTTCATATATAATTTCCGGGCCTTGTGGTCAGCAAAGGTAGCCTGAAAAATTTCTATCCTCTTGATATTATGGAGGTATGTTTTATGTGCTAGCATGTAGTCTATCCTGGAGAATGTCCCATGTACGTTAAAGAAGAATGTGTATCCAGGTTTCTGGCGGTGGAGTGTCCTATATATATATCTACTAGGCCTCTTTCTTCCATTTCTCTTTTCAGGTCTAATATATTCTTGTTGGGTTTCAGTCTGGTTGACCTATCAAATGTCGATAATGCCGTGTTGAGGTCTCCCACAATTATTGTGTTGTTGTTGATATTAATTTTCAGATTTGTCAACAATTGTTTTAAATATTTTGCTGGCCCCTCATTTGGTGCATATATGTTTAGGAGAGTGATTTCTTCCTGCTGTACATATCCCTTTATAATACAAAATGTCCATCTTTGTCCCTTATAACTTTTCTGAGTATAAAGTTTGCATCATCTGATATTAGTATGGCCACTTCAGCTTTTTTATGGGTGTTGTTTGCTTGGATGATTTTCCTCAGCCTTTTATTTTGAGCCTATGTTTGTTCTGACTATTCAGATGTGTTTCTTGTAGGCTGCAGAAGGTTGGATTGAGTTTTTTGATCCATTTAGCCACTCTGTGTCTCTTAACTGATGCATTTAGTCCATTGACATTGAGAGAAAGAATTGTCCTGGGATTTTGTCCCATCTTTCTATCGAAGTTTGGTGTCTCTGTTGGTCAGCCTTGTCTTAAAGTAGGTCTTTCAGTTTTTCTTTTAAGACTGGTTTTGAGTCTGTAATGTTTCTGAGCTGTTGTTTGTCTGTGACACCATGTATTCTTCCTTCAAATCTGAAAGTGCTGGGTACAGTATTCTAGGCGAAGCATTTATTTCATTGAGTTTTGTCACTATATCCCACCACTGCCTTCTGGCCTTGAGTGTTTCTGGTGACAGGTCTGCGGTAAATCTCAAGGATGTTCCCTTGAATGGAATTTCTCTTTTTGATCTTGCTGCTTTCATAATTCTGTCTCTATCTGTGGGGTTCATCATTGTAACTAGGATGTGTCTTGGGGTGTTTTTTCTGGAGTCTCTTTTAGTTGGTACTCTTCGAGCATGCAGGATTTGATTGCATGTATTCTTTAGCTCTGGTAGTTTCTCTTTAATGATATTCTTGACTGTTGGTTCTTCCTGGAGATTTTCTTCCTGGGTCTCTGGGACTCCAATGATTCTTAAGTTGTTTCTGTTGAGCTTATCATAGACTTCTATTTTCATCTGTTCCCATTCTTTGAGTAATTTTTCCATTGTTTGATCATTTGCTTTAAGGCTTTTTTCCAATCTCTTCTACTGTATGGAGTTGTTATTCATCTCATCTTCTAGAGTACCAATTCTATCCTCAGCTGCTGTTAACCTGTGGGAAAGCTCATCCATTTTTTTTCTTCAATTCATCTACTGAGTTTTTCAGACCTGTTATTTGACCCGACCCCCCTCTCCCCCTTTCCTCCGGATCTCCAGGTGGGTTTCTGGAAGGAGCTGATGGGGCACCCTGGGTTTTCCCCACTCCCTGGCCGGGTCCGGACCCTGGCCTAGGGTGGGGCTTAAATCCCTGTCCTTCGGGCTTGGGAGGGTCTCTCTCCCTTCCTGGAGCAGGATTTTTGGCCTGCAGGGCGGGCAGCTGGCAGGCCTCCGCATGTGCCAGCGGCCTCTTGGCCCGGCTTAGGGTAGGGGGCCTCAGACATGGGTCACCCGATCCCCCTCTCCCCCTTTCCTCCGGATCTCCACGTGGGTTTCTGGAAGGAGCTGATGGGCACCCTGGGTTTTCCCCACTCCCTGGCAGGGTCCGGACCCTGGCCTAGGGTGGGGCTTAAATCCCTGTCCTTCGGGCTTGGGAGGGTCTCTCTCCCTTCCTGGAGCAGGATTTTTGGCCTGCACGGGGGGGGGGGGGGGGGGGGCAGCTGGCAGGCCTCCGCATGTGCCAGCGGCCTCTTGGCCCGGCTTAGGGTAGGGGGCCTCGGACATGGGTCACCCGACCCCCCTCTCCCCCTTTCCTCCGGATCTCCACGTGGGTTTCTGGAAGGAGCTGATGGGGCACCCTGGGTTTTTTTTTTATTTTAACATCATTGCTTTATTTCCCTCAATTTAGGTTTTAAGACGCTGACATAATGATAATTTTAGGTGGACTTTCTTCACAGTGCTTCTTGCCTATGATTGATTATCATAAAGTTACTGTTATACAATAACTTTGTATATATACTGATATACACGTATAGTAGAGTTGTCCATGTTTGTATTACGCATGAAATTCTCTTTCAGATCTGCTAGGCAAAACCATAAAAAAAAATTTTTTTTTGTGAATTTGAAATGATTTATCTAAACAATTGCCGGCTATTACATTTTAAGAAGCTTTTAGTTGATTCAGCTGAATTCTCTTTTCTTTTGCTCTATTTTGGATCCTTTCCAACAAATATTTTTTAGTATGAGTGAGTGTTATGGCCATATTTTTTGTGAAGTCTGTGTGTGTATGTCTTGTTTAGTGTCTGTCTGTTCTGCATATTTTGTATATAGTTTCCTTTTTCATAACTTTATCTTCCCCAAATTAGGTGGGGGTTGGGGTTCCACATAGACATTCCGGCAGGCATAAAGGTAATCATTCAGACCTGACTTTTCATTTAATGTATTCAATACTAATCTACAGGCTGAATTTGCATTATGATAGGCCAAAGATTTTACTAGGAAGTTTCTCATCTCCTCATCTTCCACGTGTAACTTCAGAGCATCTTTAATCTTACCTACAAACTCTGCAAATGACTCATAAGGGCCTTGGGTAATTTTTAAAAAGTTTCCTCTACCAATGCTGTTAGAATCAATTTTTTCCCATGATGACAATGCAATCTCCCTAATTAAATTTAAGATTTCCTTAGGTAAAGCTGCTTGTGTCTGAATATTTGCAAATTGATTTTCTGCCATCAATAATTCATACGATAGAGTAACACCTGCCACTTGCTTTTTCATACCATCCGGACTATATAATTTAGCTTTTATGCCTTCTGAATAGTACATTTCCCATTCAGTTCGCTGTTTAGATGACAAGCATATTTCAGCGATTCTTTTAAAATCATACAAAGTCCAAGATGAGTTATGACTCCAAAGTCTTAATAATGGAAGATGTTCACAGAACTCAAAGAAAGTAAAGAAGAGAACACTAATAAGAATCAAGAGAATATGAAGATAGAAATCAGAAAACTCCAAACTGAAATTTCAGGTCTTAACAACTCCACACTGTATGGCGATTTTGGCCCATGCTCTTTACATGCTCCTTATCTGAGAGACTGACTAGTTGGTTGGCCATGTTCCAGTCATCAGAGTTGCCATCTTCATTCTTTATATCTGGCGCTGTCCTGCGTTGTTTCCCCATTGTCACACTTGTATTGTGGGTTTTTCTACGTGTTGTGGTTGTATTCGTTGGCTAAATGATGTCCGCAGCTGCTCTGCTCTGCTTCTTTGGTGTGCTCCTCTGGCTCCTCCCTTTCTGGGCGGAAAAACTTGCCTCCAGGGAAGGCTAACTGTCCGCAGATGAAGCCACACACACACAGGAAATCAGGCCCGCAGATGCCGCACAGAAGAAAGACATTCCAGAGAGATGTGCCAGGCTTCAGAGTTCCATCAGAGTTCAACCAGCATTTGTTTTCTTATTGTAAGGGAGTCAAATGAGACAGGTGGATATCTTTTAGGATCTCCTTGACTTAGTCCACAGTTGAGTAGATTGATTAGCTTATTGTGATGCAGTAAACTCTCTACCCCACTTGGCTTTGAGGTCATTCGAATTAGGTGGATATGGGGCTGGAGCGGTGACGAAGCGGTAGAGCGTTTGCCTTGCACACAGATGACCTAGGTGGACCTCGGTTTGATCCCTGGAGTCCCATATGGTCCCCCGAGCCAGAAGTGATTTCTGAGCACATAGCCAGGACTGACCCCAGAGTGTCACCACGTGTAGCCCAAAAATAAAAACAAAAACAAAAAAGAACTAGTAAGATTCTGGGGGTGAAATTATGAACTGACATTAAAACCAATGTGTGTTTTGTACAGATTAGAAGTGCCTAGTTAGCACCGAGTTCTTTGCTTTCCTCCTTCCTTGCCTCTTGTCATTTGACCACAATGGTTGCTATTTTATATATCAGAAGTGGGAAGTGATGTGAATATTGTAAGTATTGAGTTGTAAATTTTAAATGTAGCAATATAGGTAAATCATGACCCTTTTTAATTTATTTTATTTTGTATTTATATTAGAGCCACTGTACTTACTCCTGGTTGTGTGCTCAAGGTTTACCTCTGGATCTGTGCTCAGAAACCACTCCTGGCAGGATCAGGGGACTACAGGGGATGCCGGGAATCAAACCTGGGTTGGCCTCGTGCAAGACAAATACCTTCCCTGATTTGCTATCACTCCATCTCCATCAAGGCAAGCATTTTACCCGCTGTACTATCTGGCATGATTCTTAGCTATTTTTAGCTTTCTATAACTACAGGCAACGTAAAAAATATGACCGATAAAAGTCAGTATTCTACCAAGAGTTTTTGCCGAACAGTTTACCTGAGTCTAGTTGAATCTATTATTATGTGACTTTTATGTTCCTTACAAAGCCAAGAGAAATCTTGCTCTCCCTGCTCAGTGGATAGGAAAAAATTTCACAAACAAGCAGCCACTAGCTTTTGTTGTTATTGTTTAGTTTGGGGGCTGTGCTCCAGGCTTATTCCTGACTCTGAGCTCAAGGATTACTTCTGGCAGACTCGAGACCACATGTGGTCGGTCACAGGAATGGAACCTGGATTGGTTACTTGTTAGATAAACACCCTACTCACTATCCTATACTCCACCCAAGTAACTATCCCTCCTTTTCCTTTTGGTTTTGAAGCTACACCTGGTGGTACTGTAGGGTTACTCCTGACTCTGAGTCTCAGGGGTCATTCCTGCAGTGCTTGGGGACCATCTGGGATGCCCCCTGGCATCAAGCCCTGGTAGGATGAATGCAAGGCAAATGTCCTACCTACTGTGCTCTTGCTCTGGCACTCCAGTCATTATCTTTTTGAAAAAATTCTTTTTTTTGTTTTTGTTTTTTTTTTTTTGGGTCACACCCGGTGGTGCTCAGGGGTTACTCCTGGCTATCTGCTCAGAAATAGCTCCTAGTAGGCACGGGGGACCATATGGGACACCGGGATTCGAAACAACCACCCTTGGTCCTGGATCGGCTGCTTGCAAGGCAAATGCCGCTGTGCTATCTCTCCGGGCCCTTGAAAAAATTCTTATAGCCAAAAATTTGGTATTTCCTTTAAAGCTTTTAACTAACTTGGCAAATAATCTGGATCACTCGAGGTCAGTGTTATGAACTATTTTCATCACTGAAGAATTCCATGGGCTATTTTGCATTTTGATTAAACATGAAATAGAAAACATTATGCAATGTGAATAATGCCTTGTGAGATCACAACAAGGTAAGGTTCTTTTTCTTTATTAAACAAGGGGAGGAAAATTACTTGAATACTAATGTAAACACCTAATGATTTATTAATTTATTTTTGTATTAGGGCTATATCCTACTGTGCTCAGGGCTTACTTCTGTCTCTGTGTTCAGGAATCATACTAAGTGGCACAGGGGCCATATTGGAGCCCAGGACTGAACCTGGGTTGGCCTTGTGAAAGGTAAAATGCCCTGACACTGTTCTATTGCTCTGTCCTCATAAACCTAACAAATTATGTTATTCAGGTAATTGGAAGAACTACAAAGAAAGGTAACAAAGCAGGAACCTAAAATTATTTTAGAGAACTTGTGTTTTATAATAGCATACTTTATCAATATCACTATGTCAGATTAATTGTTGTCATCTGTAAAATTATAGATACCTGTAAAATCACTTTTTTTACTTTTACCTTTTCTGAGTTCATAAGCACAAGTACACTTAATTATGTCAAACCTGCCTCTCAGGTGATTTATGTTAAACTCTGGCGAATAAAAGTAGCAGGGAAAGCAACAGAGCTGGAAGCTAGGCTGACTCAGTAAGATTCAAGAAGCTGCTCAACTCCCCTGGCCAAAATGCATTTTCTCTTGTAACTCCAACTGGTTTCTGGTGCAGTGCCCTGGTGCTGATCCATCCAGAGTTGGCCATAACATGAACATGGCAAAAACTGCAAACTGCAGGTGGCAGCCATCACCACCAGAGAAACCAGCCACCTGTGGGATTACGGGATTTGTCTGTCTTTATGTCTATCAACTCCCACATGGTTTCTCATTGGATGTTATTCTATGAATGCAGCACCTCTGATTGGTAGTGAAACCAGATGGTCCCACCTTCTAGGTGTCACGTTTTTCCATATGTAAAATATGAGGACAGAAGAGGAGGGTCTCTCTTTATTCCCAGAGTTTAGTTGAGTGGCTGCTTAGAGGGTGGTCTGCAGACTGGAGTTAGGGTAATGTGGGGAATTTTTTAAGCCTTTTCTTTCTCTAAGTGTGTGTTTGTTTATTTTGCAGAGTGTCTTCTGGTTAAGATCCATCTCGCCAGTGTTCAGGGTTGTAACCAGAGGGATTAGATTCTAGAGCCCCCTCTACAATTAATATATAAACCCAGAATTATAGAGTATATTATTTTATAGAATTCAAGTAAAAATCCCTTTCTCCTTTCAGTATAGCAAAAGAAACCCATTAGTTCCTTTCAAACCATAATGTAACTTTCTCTGATTTGATAAGTAGGTCAATCAGAAGCCAACATATATAGTAGACAAAAAAGTACCTATCATTTATAATCTATATGTCAGTATCTCAAATGATAATACAGGACAATTTTTTTTGTTTTACAAATGAGGGTTTTGTTTGCTCAGTGCAATGAAGAGATTTGCCTTGCAAGCAGCCCATCCAGGACCAAAGGTGGTTGGTTCGAATCCCGGTGTCCCATATGGTCCCCCGTGCCTGCCAGGAGCTATTTCTAAGCAGACAGCCAGGAGTCACCCCTGAGCAACGCTGGGTGTGGCCCAAAAACCAATATATATATATATATATATATATATATATATATATATATATCTTTATCTGAACTTAAAACATGCATATTTTCCATATAAACTGACCCTTCTATTTCTTTTATAATTTTCTAAGAAGAGCTTATTAGAATATAGCTCAAACCATCTTGAATTTATGTGTTCCTTTGATCCCAGTAGTACCAGAAACTGGGAAATAGAGAAATAGGAGTGAGACAGCATGACTCTTTCAGTAGTGCAAATCCCCATTGGATTGTATCAATACTTCACATTTGGGTTAGCAGCTACTATGTGGGCAACTAGAAATTGAAATTCCTGGTGGAGAGCCCAAGGAAAATCCCAGTCCATAGAAAAACAGTTTTTTGAAAGGAAAATAGTATATTTCCACTGGATGCAAACACAGCTTCACTCTTCCAGGTTTACCATAGATTAAGATCTCTGGGCCCCAAATCAAATGTACCGTCCACACAAGGAAATGAACAACGCTGCTGCCAGCAGAAAACAAACAATAACTGAAGATCTCCAGTGGATTTAAACAATTTCAGAGAGCAAACATAGAACAATTCACAATAAACTACATGAAGAAATAAAAGACTCACCAACAGTATATACGAGGAAATGAGTCCAAACATATAGCAAATGTCTTTATCAATAAATGTCTTTGAAATTTCAATGTTTCAGTCACCACTTCAGTATAGTTGTGACTGTTTTGTTAATATTTTTTCTAATTACTTATAGATGAATAAAAAGTATGCCCTTAGATGCTTTCTGTAGATTTGAAGGGTATTTCTATAGTATTATTTATAATAGCTGTCACGGTGAAAATAAGATATATTATTTATCATGGAACTAAATTGATTCTGCAGAATCATAAGGCACACCAAGTATAGGTCTCAAAAATACATAAATATGATGGTTATTGAGTATTTTTAAATAGGTATAAAAATGTTAAGAGACTTGAATAAGAGAACGGAGAATCCCATCTATAATGCTTGACGCTGAAATTTTTTCTTGGATCATAATAGAATAAGTTAAAAGTTAATTTCAGGATATTTTGAGGAGGGAAATTTTTCCCAAGTAAGATTATACAATATAATGTTTCAGTTTTGTAGACCTGTTTGCTCAGTTCACTTAACTTCAGGAAAGGGTTTCTATTCAAGAAAGATATTTTATGATAAAAGTTAAGTAGTTTTAATCATTGCTAAAACTTTGAATTCCTGCCGTTTTTTCTGAAAATTTTTCAGAGATTGTAACTGAAGTGCTTCCAAATTGTGCAACTTGAAAGTAATTTTATGGGGCCAGCAAGGTGGCGCTAGAGGTAAGGTGTCTGGCCTTGCAAGCGCTAGCCAAGGAAAGGACCGCAGTTCGATCCCCCGGCGTCCCATATTGTCCCCCCCAAGCCAGGGGCAATTTCTGAGCGCTTAGCCAGGAGTAACCCCTGAGCATCAAACGGGTGTGGCCCAAAAAAACAAAACAAAACAAAACAAACAAACAAAAAAAAAACGAAAGTAATTTTAAAGTGTTTTGTTGGACATTTCTGAAGATTCAGTTTGAAATTTTAATGAAGATGAAAATACAAGAAGAACATGTAGAATTCAGACAAAATAAATGGGAAAATCCTTCAGTTTTTAGAATCACCAAGTTTCAATTCTCAGAAATAGAAGCTTACATCTTGGAGGGTTGCTGAACTGGTTTTCATTTTTTTTTACTCATCAAAAGATGGAAAACAATGACCCAGTGACTTCCACTTTGAGGCATGTAGAAGAAGAAATTGATGATTCAGGTGTTATAGCAATTCTTTACATTACTTTATTATCTGCTCTAGAATGTAAGAACTTGGGCTTCTTTTCTAGTAAGTAAAATATATGTGTCCTTTTGCTAATCATCCTTCACCCCCACCCCCCACCCAAGACCTTACTGTTAGTGGTTAGAGACAAGTGAATGGATCAGGAACTGAACCTGTACAGAGCAGCCCAGTCTGTTGGCCTCGGCTGCCAATCTCCCCAAGTAATGGCCTTCCCATTACCTGAAATGTACTCAGGGAAGAATTTGGGCCCGTCAGAGATCAGGTGGCCTATAAATAGCCCTGCTATAGAAAGGAAATTAGAAAGCTGAAGGGGATGAATGTAAAATATATGCTGTTGACTTGATTGATGAGCACATTTTAAAACAATAAATATCCCTGAGATGGTTAACAACTTTATGCAGATTGCACAGAAAGGAAAGTAATCATTCAGAGCAGCCAAGGAGAAAGCAGATGCGTTAGAAAATGGAACTTCAGAATTAGAAATGTGAATTTCTCATAAAACACTGAAGACCAGAGTGATCTTCGCAGTGGCCCTGAGGTTATTCTCAGAGACATCTATCTGAAAAATCACATTAAACTTCAGCAGTAGATTGGGTGAATACTAACACCACCGGTTGATATCAAGACTAAGGAATGTTACCTTCAGATTTGCTGTAGCATGTGTAAAGCTATTTTTACATCACCTCCATTTTCCCACCGACTCTTTAAATCTGGTGCGAAGCAGAGATAAAGAAAAATGGGTCGCTGATAAGTCACCAAGGATAATAGGTCCTTTTGCACACGTGGTACAGTGTAAAGATGAAAGGAAAGCCTTCAGGTATTTAAGAGATAAGAAAATCAGACTCCCTGCGTAAGTGAGGCTGGACTGAAGGGTCTTCTTCTCTAGACACACCGTATTTTAGTCTCCCATCTTATGTTCTATCCTGTCCAGTCTGTGCATCATTCTAGGAAATGAGCCTATGGAATCTCCTTCCTTCTCTCACCAGCTGAAAGCTTATATCGAATTCATGCTACTTCCCATTAGAAATCCTATTTCTGCAGTTGGAAGAGACTTTCTGGGCATTACCACCTCACTGTGTCTGGTTTATACAATTTGTGCATGGACCAAACTCTGCCTCTTTGGTTTGTGTAGATCTCAGAGTCAAGGGGGAACTGCCGGGCATGGTGTGTTGACCCTCCACTCATCGGATAGTGAGAGATCAGGCTCGCTGGAGATCTCTCTTGGATCCAGGAACTTTAAAGGGATGCCATCTTTTTCTATTTCTAGCCTGAAATTGTGAGCAGGGGACTGTTCTTAGTTAATTTGTCAACCGTTGAGCAGAACATCCTGAAATAGCGGTAGTCAGGGCCAGGGTACAGTGCTTGCTCTTCATAGGTCTGGGCTAATTTCTGATCTACCAGGAGTTTTCTAATTTTCGGTGATATCCATGTGTAACCTTGCCTTCAACTTCCTGTTTCCATAACCTCTTCTTTTGAGATGTTAATCCCATCTAGAGAATCACCTGGGACGGGGCGGGCTATTTGAAAAAGAGAGTGAGGGGGAAGGAGGAGCAGCAAAAGGCAAGTAGCAGAAAGCTTAGCAGAGAAACAGATGTGAGGAAATGGACATGGCAGATAGAGCCATGGAATGAAAGCAAGCTGACCCTGATGAAACTTTAACTGACTGCTTGTGAATTATTTCTCCATCAATATCCTGTATCTTCAGACCCGCCAGCCAAAGGGACTAGAGGCGCCATGCCATGCCAGGGGTGGCCTCACCCAACATGTGGACTTTATACTATATATTTTATATTTTAATCAACACCCATGGTTCATTTTTCTTCACCATCTTGGTTCTAATTCTCCTTTTATGCATTTGTCTTTCACTTTTTGCCAACAACATCAACTCATAAGATACTACTAGATTTTACTTATTGCTTGAGACATAAGTAACTCTGGACTTTTCCTGTGCCAGAATCTTTCAAGTATGCACAGAGCCCTGCTTATGTACAGTATTTTTGTGCCCCAGGAATATGCGTGAGCTCTTCAAATTTCTTTCTCTTTCTGATCCCCTGATGAGCTCTGAGTCCTGAATGTCCATATTTCTGTGATCAACAAATTTGGACAAAGGTTTGACTTTGCTCTCAGGTGCTTTTCATGGAGCTCAAAAACAAAACAAAACAAAACAAAAAAAACACCAATCAAATCTCACAGTTGTATGCAGTTAGACTGGTTTTTAAGTTCTGAGTTCTTAGAGTTTGGGAAAAATATAGACAGAGGTAGTCACAGGCCAAACAATAGAGCTTGTGCAATGGTACAGGTGTTCCATGGTCCTACTGGACAGATGCACCCCCTTCTTTTGATTACTGTGCTTGGCCTCTCTGAAAATTCACTGTTTTTGTTTGGGAGGAGGGTCCATATTTTTTTTCTTTAGAAAGAGGTAAGTTCATTGAAACCTCTACCTTCCTAGACTTGGCTATCACTTTCTACTTCTAAATCATAGATTTCACACACCCCCGAAACTCCTCCTTTTCTTTCTAATATATTCAAGATAATTTGTGGATCAAGGCTTATAGTCATTTGTATGCTTCTTATATGTAGTGTCTGTAGTAGATGTTCAACAAGTAATTGAATCTGACTACATTATATATGGGCAAAAGAGATATAGATAAAAACTATATCTGATGGAAAATGAGGGCTACAATATTAATTACTGTTCTATTGGGTGGGTGTTATCTCCAGTCCTGTAGCGGGGAGAGAGCTGTAGACACATCTTGGCTGGCACAAAGCTAGTGAATAGAATAGGCCAACTCTGCCCAAGACCAACCTTAATTGGTCTAGGACTAGGTGGTAGTTTAGCCAAGTTTGGGTATAGGATTCTCCTCGTTCAGTGGTTCCAGTAACAGCAGGCTTCACCCCAGAGGCCCCAGATGACTACCTTTGCCTTTATGTTCTGGGGAAGCTAAGAATAAGTTCCAATAAGTCCTTATCTGTAATGTTGTACTTAGACTAGTGAACTTCCAATGTTCTTTTTAAAACTTCTATTGGAAAAATTGTTCACCTGAAAAAATACCTTTACGCTAGAGGCTTTGTTGGAGTCCAAGGACACATACCAAAATCTTGATTTTACTGCTGAGTATATCCCCTCTTAAATGACTCTTATTAAGCCCAGTTTGCCCTTCTAAAGAAAATGAAATTTATTTGGGACAATTATCTCATTGAGTCAAAGGAAAGATCAAAGAGGAAGCATCTGTGAAGTCAGCCCATGCCATTATTCAGATGCTATTTGTAATTGTTGAGAAGCATGTTTCAGTTTTGATAAGGCTTTATTCCCATGTGGAGAGACTAATCAGAGACAAAGTAAGGAGGTGTGGAGCTCCATGGGGGTCAGGAAGCAGGTTTAGCAGAAGTGTCAAGCAGACTCTCTTTGGAGTCCTCTGGCTTGGCTATAGAGCTTCTGGATCAGCATCTTGGCAGCTTGAAGAAATGGGCCCTACAGGCCGCTCAAGAACTGGTCATCACCAACTCTCTGTTCTTCTAGACCTTGGCAGATTTCAGAAGTTCTCCCTCATGTTTTTAGTGAAATTTTTCTAACTATGAATATAAAGAAGTATTTGTGGTAGGTTTGTCGTTTATCAAAAGGTGTGTGTGTGTGTGCGCGCACGTGTGTGTGTGTGTGTGTGTGTGTGTGTGTGTGTGTGTGTGTGTATGTTTAAAGTCCCATCAATATGGCTTCCATTAATATTTTATTCAGCTAGATTAGGGATAAGTGGTATTTTATAAATAATCTTTCACAAACACACACAGCTGTGTTTATCCTCCATTGCACATTGTGATTGAAGTAAAAAATGAATAAATGCCTTACTGCTCTGAAGCAAAAAAGTAGTTCCAGCTTTCTCCTGGTCATTTGTTCAGTCTGACAAGATCTGATCCAGTTGGGGTCAGTATGAGTTATTATAAGTTTCTGCCACATATAAACTTATACTCCTTTCTAGAGATTTGCATATTTTTGGTGAGAACTTTTTTACTTAAAGTAATAAATTATTATTATTATTTATTATTATTATTATTATTATTATTATTATTATTTGGCCACACACACTGATGCTCAGGGATTACTCCTGGGTATGCGCTCAGAAATTGCTCCTGGTTTGGGAGGACCATATAGGACACTGGGGGATGGAACCATGGTCCATCCTTGGCTAGCGCTTTCAAGGCAGACGCCTTACTGCTAGTACCACCATTCTAGCCCTAATAAATTATTTTTTAGTAAATTATTTTTTTAGAGGCCAGATTGATAGCACAGTGTTAGGGCATTTGCCTTGCATGCAGCCAACCCAGGACAGATGGTGTTCAAATTCTGGCATCCCACAAGGTCCCTTGAGCCTGCCAGGAGCGATTTCTGAGCAGAGTCAGGAGTAACCCCTGAGTGCTGCCAGATGTGGCCCCAAAACCAAATAAACAAATATATATATATATATTGGTTTTTGGGTCACACCCAGCAGTGCTCAGGGGTTATTCCTGGCTCCAGGCTCAGAAATTGCTCCTGGCAGGCACGGGGGACCATATGGGACGCCGGGATTCGAACCGATGACCTCCTGCATGAAAGGCAAACACCTTACCTCCATGCTATCTCTCCGGCCCCAACAAATAAATATTTTTAATTGACACATAAAACTAAAAGAAATTAAGTTTATAGTTTGAAGGACCTCCAGAGAGCCATGGCTTCCTTTGAATTCATGACTGGAGCATGTTTTAGACTTTAACCATAGAGAAAGTAAGCCCTTGCTGTGTAATTTCATAAACTCAGAAAAGGAAGAGCTCATTGTAAATTTACCCTACATAATGTCTAATAGTACACTAGACACAAATACATATACATTCAGTGATTTCTATTAAAAATTATGTTAGCATAGCTCTACTTTCTAAAAAAATGTGGAACAGAGTATTTTTTTTTGGCTGGGATTAATATTCAGTGTCCAAAAAATGGTATATGTTTGCTGAATAAAATGGCAATACATGAGTTAGAAGACATCATCAGCGTAAAATTATTGGATTCTCAATAAATAGTAACACAGGGATCGTCATCTGCTGTTTGCAATCGCCTAAAAATATCCCCAACCAAAGGTCATCTCCAAGCCTCAAAGAAGTGAAAATACTTGCAATGACTGTTTATCCAATAAATGTATCTCTCATAGAAAGATTTTATTTAAAGTACAACCTACATACACAATTTAATATTGTGCTAGAAGGTGAAACATTCAAGTAGGTGTACACTGAAGTACATTGAAGTAGGGTATGCAGGTGTAATCGATTGAAGAAGATGTGTGTATAAGTGTGTGCAGATCTACCATCATATCATAAGTTCCATCAATATCTTCCTATTGTGTTACCCAAAAAAAGAATTAAAATGTTTCTGGCAGGAAACTGGTGTCTTCTCATCAATTCCAGTTTATCAGAATGCTCCAAAGCATCAGAAATGTTTTTGTATTCTTGCGTATTTTAGGGGCAAATTGGAGCTTCCTTTTAATTTCTTGACGAGAATTTAGCTTTCTTCTGAACAGATTCTACTGTATGTTTGGAGGCAAACTGAGTGTCCCCTGATAGAATAAAGAGCATTTCCTGTGACCTTGCACCCCGCCAGCCAGTTGCAGGATCTGAAATAAGTACTCTTAACAGATGATAGAAAAATTTATGGCCACAAATATTTCCTTTGATTAAATTATGAAAACAACATTCACTTTCCCATGATATCTCATTTCTATGAAGACTGGCTAATTAATGTTCATTGAATCAAGCCTATTGTGTACATAGCAGTATTTGGGGCAGAACCCATAAAACTACCAAAGGTTGTTTTAGAAGCTTCCTTTGAAGCACTTGATACTTGTGTGTGCCAACATCTAATAAAAGAAGCTGTAAAGATAGTTTGATTGTGAACTTAGTGGAGAAGAAATTCATTCTTCATGAAACATCAACACAGAGTAATTTCTTACCCGGTAGTACTAATGAATTCTGAGTCTCTTAGCCTGATTCAAGCTAGTTCTTCATGAAAAGCAGCATGTTGAGGGGTGGGGATATAGCTCAAAGGTGCAGGACCCATCACTTACCTGGGTCAGCATCCCATTACCAGACCCCAGCACCTGATGATGTGCTTCCTGGCAGTGACCTTGGGAATCCCCTCTCTCCAAAAGAAAGCAGCCTGTTGAGGGGGAAATTGTCGAAGAGAATAGAGGAATTTTATGAATAGTGGATCCAAGATTCTCCAAGCCAAGTAAGTATTAAATGAATAGTTTGGAGTCCAAATGGGAAACAGTTTATACATTAAAGGCTGTTGAAGAAAACCACAGGACAGTCATCAAGATCTCCAGTTTACAAGGCCAGGAGACTCGTGTTGAGACATGCTCTAGAATCTGATGTAAATTTGGCAAGAATGAGGTAGGAGGGTCTGAGTGATAGTGCAGTGGTAGGGCTTTTGCCTTGAATGGGCCCGATCCAAGATGGACCTTGGTTCCATCTCTAGTGTCCCATATGGTCCACTGAGCCAGGAGCGATTTCTGAGCACATAATCAGGAGAAACCCCTGAGCGTCACACGATGTGCGCCCCTTCCCCCAAAAAGAAATAAGGTAGGAATCACTGCTGGGAAAGTTCTAGGATGAAGCTGACTCCAAAGTCTGAGTTTCTCTCTCACATTTTTATTTCTCTGTTATTCCAGGGAACTTCCTTCCCTGTAAATCACCTGCCTGAGAGTGCTCAAGACAGGATCTGAATTAATCAGATATGTATTTGTCTAATGGAAAGGAGAATACATTGCTTGAAAACTTAAACTTGGAGGAAGAAGGAACCCAATGCAGGTAAAAGGTTTAGGTCTGAGCATGGAAGAAAATTGAAAAAGTTGATTTGAATTTTCCTTCAGCTCATTTCTAAAGATGACAAAAAAATGAAGCTCAAGGGAAAGGTAACTAATACAATTCTCCTTCCCGACAAGAACTTTCTAGAGTCTGCTCTCTCCTATCCAGTAGCCACTTGCTGTGCTGATCTCCAAACCCAATAAATGTAATAAATGCCATGGAGAATGAATTTTGAGATCGAATTGAGTATTTTAATAATTGGAACTGAAACAGTTCAGTGCAGCAGCCACAGGCTTCACATGTTTGAGAGCACATGTCTGATTTCTGCCACCTACAGGCACATGTTTATAGTAGGCCCAGGCAGGGGAGAGGGGCATCCTCTACTGATGTTGATTGGTGCCAGGATCCAAGTAAATTCATGCTATCTTCTGTCCTTAGATTAATAGAGGCTGATTTCTCAAGGACAGAAGCCAGGGTTTCTTTTATAGAGAAAAATAGATCCAGCTTTTCCCATACCACATAGTAGCAGATCATACTTTGTGTTACTGAAACCCAATTATAAACATGTTCGTAATCATGGTGCTTAAATAAAGATATAAATATATATATATAAATTAAAAAAAGAAAGACACCTTTGATCAGAGGCTTCCAGAATTACATTTAGTGAGAAAAACAAAGATGGCCGTCATGTCTCTTATGAACAGAAACAAATGTTTGACTTCCAGTGTCAAAAATAGCACTTGGATTTTCAGCCTTACCTCTGACCTTCAGATCTGATAAACCAGATAAAAAGGAGTTTATTGCCAAACCTCTGAGCTGTCAAGCCAGGGTCAGATGAAGGATTGCATTCCTCTCTGATAAAGAAGAAAGTGTCTGCACAAAAAAAGGCCAGTTCCATTAGACCACACGCTGAGAATGAGATGGGAAGAATTTTAAGCAGCAGTCTGAGCGAGGATAGTAGAAAAACCAAGGGAAAATGAGAGAGCGTTTATGGTTGTGCATAAGAAATAGGAAAACCATTCGTGGCTTTATATAGGTCATGTTCCTAGGAGACGTGGATTCCCATAGACTGTTGTTATAAGCACCGTCTTATCTCCCTTTCAGGAAAACTTGTTGGAATTACTCAAGAATTAGTCAATGTGTACTTTTGACCCCAGCAGTTCCACTTTTAGCAAGATATAATCCTAACTCTGCGGTGATGCAACTCAAGACAGCTCACTGAAACTGTTATTATTGGAGCATTAATTATAAAGAAGAAAAATGATACTTAATTGTCTGTCTAAATAGAAGGTTGGTTGATTAAATTGTGTGAACACTTCCAAAAGAATATTTTGTCATTATAAAAAACATTGGGATATATCTATATTTCCATTCCTTTGCACACATGGTTTTTTTTATCATACAAAGGGATTGAAACATGTTCTTCAGAACTTGTTTTTTTTTTTTTCTGTGAGCATGTACACAAATGCAAGGTGTCCAAGATTGCTGAGCCACCTTCCTGGTCCTATTTTCAATTTTTAATATATTTAATATGATATTTTAAACTATATTAATTTTATAACAACCCACCTTGAACATTCATGTTTTTGCTTAGCATCTTGGTATTTGTTTATCATTTATTTTTAGCTCTTCCAGGAACTCCTTATTGTCAAGGGCATCTAGAACATCTGCTAACAAGTGGGGAAGACAATGTGCAAAAATAATCCTCTGTGGCACCTTTTTGGGAGCTCCACAAATCTGAGAGAAGCTGGGACCGTCTACAAATTTAGTAAAAACTGTAGTCAGTGTAGAAGCCACTTTTTTTGCTTAGGACTTTTCCCTGTGCTTGAGAGATCTGAGTTCCTGTTTACTATTTGTCTTTAAGAAGCAGGGAGCTGCTGAGTAACTGCAATACACACTGCTCTTTCATTGTTCCCTGTTTCTACTGAGAGCTCTGGGACCCTAATTGGATGTCAGAGAAACTCATCCCAGGGTATAAAATCAGGGCATCCTGTAGCTGTTGCTTCTGTCTCTGTCACCCCATTGAGAATCCTCTTACTCTTTGCAAAAAGATACTAAAGGCAGCAATTAGAAAGGGAGAGGAAGAGAGTGGAGAGCTGTAAGATTAGGAAAGAGAAGCCCATTGTATTGTTGTTGGCATTTGGGTGGTGGGGCAGACTGGACAGGTGCCTGAATTATCTGCCCTTCGTCACTCCTGTTGAAAGATAGAGCCAGTTTCCAGTCTTAAGGCCTCTTGGCTGGGTTAAATAGGTGTGCATGGGATTCTGCCTCAGAAACAAATCGGAATGGCAAGAAAGGACCTAAAGAGAATGTCTGCAGTAACGAAAGGCCAGGCCGAGTCTTTCTGGTTTCTTCCTTGGAAGCCAAATCTCACAAAGTAGTAACATGTGTATTCCCAGGAGTGATAGGATCTGCCTTTCCTTCTTGACCAGAAAGCTCATTGGGTTAAGAAGGTCATAAGTCAGCTGTGGGAAAGTGCAGGAAGGTTATTCTGCTGCAGAGATCTGGTAGCCAGACTTCAGCTGGTGTGTGTGTGTGTGTGTGTGTGTGTGTGTGTGTGTGTGTGTGTGTGTTTTTCCACACACGGAGAAACAAGAGTTTGGTTCTCAGATTCTGTTGGCTAGTAAAGATGCTTTCAGCCAATGTCACTAAGATGGCTGAATCCTGTCAGGACAGGCCCTTGAAGCATATCAGATCCCATGATATGTGTCATCTCTGATCTCTTGTTCAGCTTCTCTCTTTCTCACTTCTGTAAGACATACTCTCCTGAACTCTGCCTGCTTTGTTCTCTGCTATAACCCTTATGCCTGTTTCTGTGCCTTGTCTTGAGCTGACGTTCAACATCGATTTGTTGTATGAACTAATAAAAAATGTTTGAGGGGACCAGAGCAATAGCACAGTGGATAGGGCATTTGCCTTGCACGTGGCCAATTCAGGGCAGACTCAGATTCGAACTCTGGCATCCCATATGGGCCTCCAAGCCTTCCAGGAGGGACTTCGGAGTGCAGAGCTAAGAATAACCCCTGAGCACCACTGTTTGTGGCCCCCAAACCAAATAAAATAAAATAAGAAATAAAAGAGAAATGTTTGAGAAACCCTTGGGGGAAAGATCTCACTGAAAGGAGACTAGGACCAGTGCTCCTGAGAGGGTGTGTTTGTATAAAGTAGCATGAATCTATAATCATCAAAATGCATCAGGATTCTGGTCTGTAATACAAGTGCTTTCCATTACTTATGCTGTTAAATTCTTAGTATGCAAAGCAGTATTTGTTTTTCCTTTGTGCATTAAAAATATCTTGAGGGGCCTGGGAGACAGCATGGAGGTAAGGCATTTGCCTTTCATGCAGAAGGATGGTGGTTCGAATCCATATGGTCCCCTGTGCCTGCCAGGGGCGATTTCTGAGCATAAAGCCAGGAATAACCCCTGAGCGCTGCTGGGTGTGACCCCAAAACAAACAAAAAACAAAACAAAAATAATATCTTGAAGGGCTGAGGATTTAAAGAGCATGATCACAGGTAGGGGGCGCCTAGTGCCAGTAACTTTCCCAAAACTGAGTGAGATGGAAGAACCAGAATGAATAGGTTCTTTAACTCTCAGGGCCCCTGTGTGATTTGACCACTGTCCCCAACTCTCCTGGAAAGAAAAATCTATGTGGGGCACTCAGAGCCTCAGAGCTGTGAAGAAGACTCTGAAATAGTGGCTACTGTGGGCAGGGGGACCAGCTCTCCATCAGGACAGAAGGGCAGACCAAAGCTCAGGAGTAGGGAGTTTCCTGAGAGTGAATCTTGAGATAAATATGTTCTCACTCCAGGAGAAAAACATGAGTAGAATTTTGTTAAGGTCTGAGGAGCTAGAACTGTGGAGGAACAGCAGGAGTGAGGTAGATGCCAGAGGCAGACATGGAAGACCAGGGGGAGCTCCGCAGAAGAGGAGGAGCAATGGGAAGGCAGCAGTTTTGTGGGGTTGAGCTCCTGCTCTGAGGCAGACCCAGAGCTAAGGGATAAACCCTTTATATTGACATATTGCATCTTCATCTTCAGCCAATATGGCCACGGGCTGGTTCCTGGTGCGCTTGTCCTCAGAAGGCTGTGAAAGTATAAATCATGCCAGATTGCTTCTATGACCTATATGACTGGGACCTTGAAGAGATGGGGTTTTGGTACAGAGATGAAGCAACATCAAAGCCAATAAACCTAATCTCTCTCCAGAACCCAGTCACTGAGATGTGCTGCTGAAAAGCAGAAGACTCCTGCTGGGATGAGGGTCTTGTGCTATTTGCAGGGACTGAGCATATCAGCTGAGCTTGTCCTCCCAGGAGGCATGGAACTCTTTGGCCTGAGACTGTGGGACCAGAACCATCTGGAAGCAGAGCAAGGGCAAAGAGCCAGCCTGGGTTTAGTGGTGGTTTGGGATGCATTTTGTCCCCTTATTTATAAATTGATGTTTTAGTATCTGTGCTGCAGAAGCGAGTTCTCCTCAGTGGACATTTTAATCCTCAGCATTACAGAACTTATTAGGGGATACATTCTCCAAAGATACATTCATTAGAGGTCTTTGAAGAGATGATTTGGTTGAGGAAATTTTTAAAAAGACGCACAGGGGAAAAGCCCTGAAAGGAAGGGAGGAGGACACCAGAGAGACCATAAAAGCCAAATCTATAAACCAGACTATCAATAACTTAATCCTGGATTTTAGGTTCCAGAACTGAAACCAGAAAATGTGGTTGAGATCCACTAGCCTTTCTTTGATCAGCAATCCCAGCTGGCTGATTCAGAGTTTTCCTGCTTCAGTTTTGAAGCTGTTCTGTGGTGGTTCAGAGCAGATGAAGCAGGGTTAACTGAAGGGGAAAGTACAGGCTCCTGTGGTCCTGGATTCTACCTTGGCACATAAATCCAGCCATCTAACATTTAGAGCACTATGTGAAAATTGAATGTCCACTGTTCACAGGGACCCTGGAGCCAAAAGGATTGTGGCTGTTGCTGGAATGGGAGTTGCATTTACATCTGGCATTTAACAAATAACACTCCACCTAATTCCAACATAGTTCTATGTCGGGAAGTGTCTGCAGAGTCCCCTGCCCAACATCACCCAGCTGTGGCCAAAGCTCATACTCAGACCACAGGGTTGACCAGGCTACACTGTCAGTGCTTAGAGTCATTTAGTCAAAACTGCAGAGAAGAGGCTGAGCTGGGCCTTCTCCTTGGCTCTGAATATCCACTACTGTCTGCTCATGTTCGTCCGAGACTACTATGAGTCAGTCAGACAAGCGCATTATTATTCCCTCACTTTCTTTTGCTCTCTTTTGAAAAGGAACAGTCTATTATAAACAGGAAAGTGAAGACATCATGGCAGTCAGCTAAATATGACCTTCAATTTTACTTTGGGAGGGGGTTACACTCAGTAATGCTACTGACGCACTCCTGACTCTGTACTCAGAAATCACTTCCTGGTGGTGCCCTGGGGACTCTATGTGGTGCCTGGGATCCAACCTGGGTTAGCTGTGTTCAAGGCAAGTGCCCTCCCTGCTGTACTATTGCTGTGGACCCATATTTATATTCAAACGTTCTTTTCTTCATTTCTGAAATTTCCTCAGAGCAGACCTTCAGTTTCTGCATAGATTTCTCTTCCCCCCTTGAATTATGTCATGACATAAGGCTGTGGTGATCCTTAGGCACTGACTGACTGATAGAAACATCTGGGGCTTCATTTGTATTGCAGTCAGCAATGTAGAAACTCATTTCTTATTTTTCTGACTGAGTAAACATGTGAATCTAGGATCAATACAGATAGAGCCTATTTGTAGTTAACAAGCATGAATTCTCTGGCATTATGGAGAGGATGAGAGAAAAGAAAAGAAGGAGTCTTGAGCTGAAATTCATTCAGGTGTCCTAATTTTGAAATGTCTGAAAAGCTTGCTCCATAATTGGAAAGTTGTGTGCAGAAATCTCCTCTGGATGCACCTGGTTTAAAAGGGACATTACACACACACACACACACACACACACACACACACACACACACACACACACACACACACACACACACACACCAGCCTTTGACATCAAATATTTGTTCTAAAGAAAATTGGCCCATTTTAATTAACATTAATACATTTTTAAAAATGTATTACAAATGCAATCGAAGACCAGGTTTTTGGGTATCTCTTACCACTAGAGAGGAGACAAAACATTTGCAATGCATACTCTTGGTTCTGAGAAGATCTTTGGGACTTGCTCTGATTCTCCAGCTATAGATTTATTTGTTTGTTTGTTTATTATCTCTTTCCATCTATTCAAAATACAAAACAGCTGACCTCTAGATATCTCAGAAATGGAGATATGGTAGTGAGTATAGCAAATATTGAGCTTTTCCCCAAAGATCTTAAGGTCTGGAGAGTCAGCCTTGGACTCATCATGGAATCATGGGGATGGGATTCTGGAGTAGACCCCGAAAGAGGAGGAAATGGTCTGTTTAAGTACCACACAGGTTGGCCTGCTCTTCAAAGATAGAATTTTTTTTCCAGATGTGTTTGCAAAGGTGGGGTGAACTCCTTCACAGGACCGGAGAGATAGCATGGAGTAGGGTATTTGCCTTGCATGCAGAAGGTCGGTGGTTTGAATCCCTGGCATCCCAGATGGTCCCCTGAGCCTGCCAGGAGCGATTTCAGAGCATAGAGTCAGGAGCACTGCCGGATATGACCCAAAATCCAAAAATAAATAAAGTAAAATAAAATAAAATAATAATTTAAAAAAAAGCACAGCCACATATATGAGCAAAATAAAAATCCATGAGTTATGAGATAACCAAGCACCATGTTTCTAAACCTCATGTAGCAGGGTCTGAAGAAGCAAGGTAGCAATGAATAAATATGATGAATAAATAAATGAAAAAGCCAAGGCAGCCAGGAAAGGATGATCATGGTGTTCATGGCCTTTTGCCTTGTGCTTTCTGCCAGAACTCCCCTATCTTTATTAAACCTATTCCCAATACCAGCAGGGGTAAGGTCGAGTAACCCAGGTTTGCATTTACATAACAAAAGAGAGATTTATGAGAAAGAAGAAGATGGGGAACACTTTTGTTTTGGGTTAAAAGCTGGTGTCATCTTACAAGTTTACCTTTTCTGTTTAAAACAAAAGAATCAGAAAAGTTACATAAGTTTTGTTCTACTTTTTCTCATCTAGAAGTTGGAACCCCAGATCAGAACTTATAAAAATAGCTGTTATTTTGCATATGCTCACAAAAAAAATTGGCTGTAATAATGTCAAAGTTTAAATTGTATACATCATTCTCATAACAATCAGCTTTTTCCATATCTTTGTCTTATACACATCACAAAATTTTTTTTATAAATTTATCTGAACATAAACACTAGAATCTTTCTGCAGAATTACACATAATTTATTATCAAAGAAAGGTTCAGAGCAGTTTCCTTGTTATGTTTTGATCCTAAAATAATAGTACTGTTGATTTCAAAAGAGGAAATAGAATGCATATTGCCTGTCAGTGATTCACTTCAATGAGCCCTATCTGATTTTTCAGAAGAACTTTTCCTCTCATTATCCTGCTGGAGGGGCCTGGGACATTAAGAGGACACATTTCATGATTTCCTCTATTAATCGCTCCTTCCCTATACCTGGCACCCCCGTGTTTTACATTAATGAGTTGTCATCAGGAAAAGGCAGTATCACTGGCCCTTCACAGACCACAGCAGTGCACCTGACTACAAGTATGTTCAGCAAGTGGAACTTGCTACTTTAAATTTACTTGTTTCAGAGTCAAGCAATGTGATAAAGCAATTCAGCTTATGTAGAAGGATTGTTACCAGGCATAGTAACCACCTCTGTAAATGCTCATAGCCAGGTTGTTCAAGATTTGCTGCAACAATTATAAGCCCTTCTGCAAAAAAGTTCTGAGACAATTTTTATCACTCACATAAAAGCCCACTCTGGCCTCCCAGGGCCAGTTGCTCAAAGAAATGAAACTGCTGATCTCTGGCCATGCCAATATTCGAGTCATCTACAGAAGAATAGGCATTGCTACACATAAGCACCTGCCGTGTGCTTGTGAACTATCATTCCATGAAGGCAAACCAAATAGTCAATACAGGTACCATTTGCACACCTTTGAATCAAAGAATACAGGTAGCTGGGGCCAACCCCTGAGTGTTATAGACAAATGAATTTGGCAAATGGATATCAACATATAATGACTTCTTTCCAAAGAAACCCTATCTCCATGGGGTGGTGGATACATCATTTCACAATATCACTGGAATTCTCTATAATTCTCAGGGACAAGCCATAGTTGAAAGAGGTCAAAGTTGAAAGAGTTCAGAGAACCCTCAAAACTCATGCCACCATTATAAAAATACAGCAAGATAATGTTAGTTTAAACTTGATGACCAGGAAGTTTAGAACTCTCTAACTCATCTGTAAGATTTCCAGCAGCTTATACTCTTTTTTATACCTCAATGAGACCTGCTACAATGAATATAGCTGTATAGATTGACATTCAACTAAATGTTCTTTACAGCTGTTATCATAATGTTTTAATGTTTTTACCAACAAGAAATAGCTGTAGGATGTGTTTGGAAGACATGGACTCCTATTACATTGCTCACTATTAGAATGTCTTAGTGTCTTCATTTCTGTCATATTTATAATGACCTTTTAATGCCTTTGTTCACAGTAATCCTTGGAGATATAGTTTGTATGCACTAGTTTCACATTACAGTGCAATATTTCATCAGATTCCTAATAGAGCATGCCTTATAAAATGTCTCAACAAATAATTTAAATTATTAATTTTTCATTTGATTATTCCTTCTTGTATGATCTAATGTTTATCTCCACAGAGATCCTTGGATAAGGCATCTGAGTGCCCTGGACTCTTGCTACCGTGCTGTTATTGAGTATGTGTTTGCAATTTACTTTTAATTCTTGCTAGTTTTTATTATAGCATATGCCTTTTTCTTGAACTAATAGCTGGGTGCAATCCTATAACTATACTTGAAATATCTGTATTTACACTGCATTTCATATTGGGTTCACTGTAGTAATAGAATGTATTTTGTAGTTACCTGGAAAAAGTGAAATGTTGTAACACAGGGATCTTCGTAAGTGATTGCTATAATCCAAATCCCAAGCCCACAAGAAGTTCAAATGCTCACAGATGGTTTGGTTGATATTTACCTCAAGACTGAGCATGGTTTTCTCTTGCGATTCAAGATAATTAAATGTTTTAGGGAAGAAGTAAAAGCATCTTTTATGAGTGTTTTCGAAAAGCTTTTACAAGGCAAGGAAGTTTCTCATATAAAACTAGATGGATCCTGTGGATCCACGACTGGCATTTCTTCATGCCTTTTCCTTTCTGGTGTTGCCTTCTGTGCAATGGTTCTCTGGTCCATGTTCAGGTTCTTTCCACAGAGATGCTGACCTGAATGTCTGTTCAGGTCCCCCGTCTCTAATTAAAGTCAGAACCAAATGTCAGTTTATTTTGTGAAGGCCCAACCTTGGAGTGACTTGGAATAATGGTGTAGGCTTAAAGTGCTGTCTTGATAGAATTATAGAAATAGTGGTTCTGTAGAACCACAGAGACTGGGTGTGTTTCTGAATTTAGGGTTTTCCCTTCTCATTTGCTTGAAAACTAAAAATATCTTAAAAACATCAAAATTGTTTCATAGGAAGGATGCAGCATTTCTAGCAACCCTATTGTATAACGTTTCTCCCTATAACCTCTAGTCACACATGGACTAACCATGACCGAACCATCATTCTATGAGCATCAGCCAAAATGACAGGCAGTTCTTAGCTTGCAATAAGAGCACCTATCAGGAGGGTGGACTGTGGGCCAAGCGTTTGGGATGGAGAGGAAATGATGGGATTATAGTCATTTGATGGTGATCCAGGCTGGAGGTGGCCCTCAGTGGGAGAGTTTGCTGTAAATAACTGATGTCCACCCACTTCATCTCTGTGTCTCCTGTAGCACGTCTGAAGGAATGTCATTAACTACATCACATTTGGAATCACCAAACCACTTGGGTTCTCCTCCCATCAAAAGACACTTGTCACTTTCTAGTTCTACCTGAATCTGAACAAAACAGTACTAATCCAAACAACATAATTGAAATCTTTTTTATTTCAAGCTGTTTATAAAACTGACAGTATAATAAAAAAATGAATAAACCTTTCAGCTGAAATCTGAAATGCAAGAAGAATGTAGGTCTGTTTTAGGAAAAGATCTTCAGTCATTTGTCTTCATAGCATTTGAGTCTCCTCACCCTGTTACATATTTTTATCATACGATTCCATTTTATATTCTGAAATACATTTTCTGCATAAAGTATGTGTCTCTAAAAATGTTTGAAAGGACATGCCAAAAGGTGTTAACCATTATCATTCCTATACATGTTTACATTTTAAAATAAAACCATGAAGCCACGTCTACACTCCCTGTAGTGTGTAGCATCTGGGCATAAAGGCAGAGTTGAGACTTATCAGGGCTGTGAGATTTTCCTTCATTCCCTTTCATCCTCTCCCTTCTCTCTCTTGCCCCATCTCTGGTTATTCAAAGACCACCTTTGCTTTAGACCTGCTTGATATTCGAGCTCTGTCCCATGCTTTCAGAATGCCAACAGTGAGCTCGCTGAAACCCCAGGCCCTGACTTTCAAATAACTGTAGGAAATTATTAGAAGCATACACTGAAGCTTGCTCTATTGCATCAGCCAGGGATTGTTGTTGGTTTTATTTTGCTGCAAAAGATACTCTTTGGATGCTATTAATTTTTCTGATTATTATATTACTCTAAATATAATATCTATAAATTCATTATTAACTTTCAATTGCTTTATGGTCTGTTTATTTAAAATTGTATTTGGAAGAGACCCAAGTTAATATATATTCTATCATCTAATCTACCATCTGTCACAATGATGTTACTTGGTTATCAAAAAGCTTTTATCTAAATTTATTCATAGGGTTTTATACTAAACTTTAAACTGTAGAGCCTTAATATATAGTCTGTCTGGTTTGGTACAGCTTTTCTTCACAATAAAATGCAAATATATAGATATATTACTTTTTCTATGTTGAAAACATCAACCTAGGAAGATAGAACTTTTTATTTAAGGGCCACACTAGGCTATAATCAGGGTTTACTCTGGCTCTGTGCTCAAGGATCACTGATGGGTTCGACAAAACACATGGAGTGCTGGGGCTCTGGGGATTGAACCTTTTTTGAACATGTGCAAGGCAAACACCATGTCCATTATACTATTGTTCTTGCCCCCAATACCACATTTATGGATGAAGTCTGCATACAGTTTGTTTTGTATAAACATGTGATGAATAAAGATGAGTATGATGTCACTGAGGTTGTTTAAGCTGAACAAACCTTTTACTCATTAAATTTAATCTAAACCCTTCTTCAAAACCTTCCATATAGTTTTCCTTGCTTACATATAGGTATATATAAAAATATTTTGCTCTGGAGTCAGCAGGCATTTTTGCTTTCAATGTATACTTTACCAAGACTCTCCTAATGAGATTTAGGGGCACTCTAAAATGGGGATATCTTTGGGTTCTCTGCCTTCCAAATTTGTGCTTTGTATATAAGGTTTTGCTCTTTTCTTTTTTCATCCATCCCTTTTTGCTTGTTTTATCTTGTACATGTTTGGCATGTTTAAATTATGAAAATGTTGATTTAGGTCTGGATGGAGTGTTAACATTTTTATCATTCCCCCTACCCCCAATGATTTTCCTGGTTGTGTATAAGTGGATATTCTACCTAATGTGATAAATTATAACACCGCAATAAACTGAACAGTCCCAAGGCAAATAGTTCCTGAAGTGAATATGATTAAACTCAGTGGGTGGGTGAAGGACTTAATCTCCAAAAAAAGGTGCGTAAAGTAGCCTTCCTGGCCAGGTAAGGTTAATATGTTATGAATATCTCAAGTAGAAGAGTAATGAGGCATACCTATTATCTCTCCAAAAGCTGAGCTTTTAACTGTTATTTTTCTTGGAACTAAGTTGCAGCACTCAGATCATACTTTCTAGTTGTTTCCTGTTTACTAATTATTTGTTAATTCAATCCATTTGCTTAATAATTTAAGTAATGGTGTTTTGTGAAGCATACTTCACTTTGAGAAAATGTGCTTTGAAATATTACTCTTCTTTAGGTATTCTTCTTGCTTTAGATAATGCAGGGAGATTTTTGTCCTAGAAAGATTATTCTGATAACAGTTTAGCAAATGATTCAGCAAAAAACCGAGACCCAAGAGTTATGGATTATTGGATCTCCGAGGCGAGGGATGGGAGCGGTTATGTTGTGTCAGGGAGGGGGGTGGGGGTGGAAAGAAGCTCCGTGTTGGGGGAGAGGACAAGGATGAGCCTTAGTCATCCCTCCCACCCCAGCCCCCACACACATTCCCTGAAGTCTCAGATTCAGAATCCCGAATCTCAGATAGCATCTGTGTCTTTACACTTCAAACAAACTCTTGTCAACTAGGAAGTAGAAAGGGCCTCAGGGTGGTTTTACTATTTTCCTTGAATTTGGCCTTGACTGTCCCTTTGAAATGGAGCCAGAGCTTTAAAGCAGCCCATGCAGAAAAACTGAAAAATAAGAAACCAGACAGGTAACTTTCTGTTTATTCATAAGGTTTGGCCTCTGTGTGCAGCTTATTTAACCAAGCAGTAGGCTACAGAGAACTTGCATTATTGCTTAAACTGTTAAAATGAAATAACTATTGAACTCCAAAGTATATTCCTATGGCAGCAACAATAATTATTAAACTTATTTCAGAGTCAGGGGTTGGGGTACTCATCTTATATACAGCTGAGCCCAGTTGGTTCCCTAGCACCTCATAGTCCCTTGAATATTCTGGGAGTCGTCCCTAAGCACCGGCAGATGTGGCCCAAAAGCAACCCCCCACTGCAAAAAAGAGAAATATTACTCCATGGAATTGTCAATGCAAAATGAATGCGAGATCTCCTTTAACACTGGACTCTACCTTGCAAGAGGTTTGTTTGACTAAATCCTAGCCATGACCCATCGATTTTCATAGGAAAATCAGGTGTGACATACACAGTGGAAATACAGCTTTGATTGTACTTTGTTGATGGCTTTAGATTCTACTAAGTATAAAGACAATTCTAAGGTTAGAAAAATCGTAACAGGAATTTAAATTGTTTGAAAATAAAGATAATAGAATAATAATGGTATAATTCATATTTCGTGAGCATATATAATCTGAGAAAGGGTGCCTGAATGTTTAGAAATCTCCAGTGATCTCAGAGCTGTCCAGATCAAGAGTCACTCAGTCACACAGCCGTTTGATGCCAGAACCCCGTTCTGGGTCTCTTGTGTTGTGTAGGCATTTGGGTGAATTCAGGGACATGAAGAACTATATATTCAGCCCTAGCAGCAGGCTGAAGTTCTTCCTTTCAAAGAAAATAATGTCTTTTGTGCTTCTAGTTAGTTTATATTTTTAAAGCTTTGATTGTTAGTGCTTAACTCCTTTTTGTTGTTGTTGTTGTTGTTGTTGAGGTAAATACCTTTTTAAAAATCTTCAATTTAATACAGCGTCTTTATAACAGACGCCATGAGAACAGCTGTGTCACACTCTGGGGATTCACCCTCCCTTGGCAGAAAGAAATCATTTGCAGTGGGAGTGAAGGGGTGTGTGTGTGTGTGATCCGTCACCCACACTACCAGAGCCTCCCCCTGTCACAGGGTCAGTTTCATTCCTTTGGAAATCAAATGTGAAAGTAGGATGAAATAAATCTTCCAGGACCCTAACCACTGACAGTCAGAGGAGGCAAGAGGGAATGTGTAGAAATGGAAAGAACAGACTCCGGATTACACATAACTAGCAAGTGCACAGAGCAGAACAAAGCCTCTTGCTTCTCTCCAGAGTTTCCCATGTCAGTCTGGGAGGCTCTCTGACAGCCTGGGGATTTGAGGGAGGGTTCGGTTCAGGAAGGGCTGTGCTCAACAGACAGCTGTCTCATCCATAGTACCCTCTCAGACAGGCCTGAGGATGTCTAGTCTCACAAGACCAAGCCCTATTTATTTCATACCTATTTGCCTACATATGTAATACCGCAGAGGGAAGCTCTTGTTCTTGATGTCCAATATACAGGTAATATACATGAGAAACTTTCCAACATGCTAAGGCATTCAGTCTCTCAGAATTGATGGATTAACTCTGAGAAACTGTGTTTCCTTTCGCTCAGAAATGCTTGTGCAGATCTCTAAAGCTCCTTGACAGCTCAGAATAGTTTTTATTATTGTAGAAAACTTTGGCTTGGCGGGCAGAGTCAGTGGCATTTGTGGATGCACATGGGATAGTCAATTTCGATATTATTGAGGTCAAACGTATTGAACCACCTTTGTAAGCTGCAGTGAACATCTTTTGAGTATGTGGGAGCAGGGAGATGGGACTTATATGAAATTAATCATGTCTGGGTTTTAATGATCTGTTTCAATTTATGGATCTAATTGACACATATGTAAGTACTGATTTGTGCATTCTTTATTGTACTTGCACCATATCAATTATGATGGATAATGATTGCATATTAGCCCCAGAATTGGTTTGATTAAAAAAACAAACTGCTCAGTGAGCATAGGCTGTATGACCTAGGGCCTCTGTCTTGGTGTAAAATTTCTTGATATCATATATGAAATGAAGAAATGATAGTGCCTACTCTGTTAAATTGCTGTGAAGATCAGGAGTGTTTACAACAAATAGTAAACACTGCCTCATCACCTCCATATCTGGGCTAGTTCTCCACCTGTGAAATACTGTTTCTGTTTAAAGCAAAGCTTTTTCTGAGTCTCCTCTTTAAACACTCTATAATCTTTGTAGTTAGAGTTTATGTCTTTCTCCTCAACGTTCCTTTATATTTTAAGTCCGTACTACCCTAAAACTTAATTGCAGTCTGGCTTGTAACTGAGAATTTATTTCCCTACATACATTTAGCACATTTATGTGCTATCTTTTTATTTTGCACTATTATGATACATCCTACTATTCACAACCTTGTCTTGTAGGACAATGTTGATTTTGGGAGGGTTGTTGGTCTTTTTGGAGGTGGTATTTGGACTACACCAGTTTTACTAAGATCTGGTACCAGCTTTGTACTTGGACTTGTCCCTTGTTGTGGTCTGTGTCCCATGAAGAGTCCAAAATCAAAGCAGAGAAGGCAATGTGCATGGGAAGCACTTCGTCCCTGACACTCTCTCTAGTTTTACTTGGTTGCTGGCAACAGATTGTTATTTCCAAATGGTAAAATTAATTGTAGTAATTCAATGCACTAAAATTCATCTGTTGCATTTATTATTAAAATGGTTTAATACAGTTGATGCTTTGCAGTATATTATTCATTCTATGCTTGATAACAAAGTGCAGAACCACCTGGATGGATGTTAGAGATGTCCCTGGTGATCAGAAATTGACATAATCCTATGAATAATTCATTTAAAATAATGTTCATTGTCATCATGAAGCAAAATTATTTGTTTTCTGATTTTTTTCCAGTAGACTCCTATCTTTTTACAGATTGACTTCAGAAATACTTTTGGTGGTAAAACAAAAAAAATTGCCATGAAATATTTCATACATCATAAATAATAAATATGCAAACACTGCTTTTTTCTTATAAGTTTGCCAAAGTAACTTTGCAAACAAAGACACTCTGAATAGCCTTATTTTGCATTTGAGCAGTAAAACTTGATAATACTCTATGTAACGTTCAAGTTTATGTAGCATATCAGCAGCTAAGGGAGAAAACAAGCCCTTCTTGCACCTTATCCTGTGCTCTAGCTGAACTTGGTGTATCAGCAGCATAGATCTACACAGATCATCAAGGCTTTGTGGATGTGCCTGGAATGTACAATGGTATTACCAAGCTCCTAGCAATCACTGGCACCAAGTTAAATAGGCCATGGCATTTCAGATCTCCAAACTGATAAATAGGTGGTGCAAAGATGGAAGGTGATGAAGTGCAGAGAAATCTTCTTTCTAAAAAAATCTTTCTGAAAACATTAAGAATTATAAACCCTTAATCTTATGGGTTATTTTTTTAATCTAAGTTTGATTACAATGAAGGGAGAAAAAGTCAAAGTCATCTCATTGAGTTAAAAAATCAATGAATATGTGTATATTTGTGCATTTGTGTTTCCTTCTTCTTTTTTGCTTCTGTTTTTACTATGTTCAAATTAGTGGCAACAGGAAGGTTTTGGTAAAATAATGCCTTTGTTGGAAAGGGTCCCCTTCAATGAGAAATCTGAGAAAAATCAAGGAAAAAAGTTGTCAATAGTGAGTCTTTGTCTATGAATTGGTGCAGGCCATGGCAGATATGTCATCTCTGGAGATGCGGTTGCTTTGCACGCAGCTAACCTAGGTTTGATCCCCGGCATTCCATATAGCCACCTGAGCACCTCCAGTTCAGAGCCTCTGAGTAAAGAGCTAAGAGTATGCCCTGAGCATTGCCAAGTGTGCCCCCAAAACAAACAAACAAACAAACCTGGATCTTGTATTCATTGGCCATATTTTTATTTCTGCAGTATCCCAAGCAGTTTTGGCTTGTGGTGCAACCTTGTGTTTTAGAAAAATAAAACACCTCATTACCTAGAAAACCAAAGTTTTTATACAAAATATACTCCCATCTTCTAACACAAATAATTTGTACAACACCAGAGCATCTGATGAGGGATGTTCCGGCTTACTGTTTAGGAAGAGAACGTTGAAATGTATCAGGGCCAGTACTGGATTCAGTTCCTCTTTCATGTGCAGACAGAATCCTGAATCATTCTCTTACTTTTATCACAGCTGTGTGTGTGTGGGGGGGGGGGGCTGTAGGAAGATAGATTCTTTAATGGAGAAGAAATGGAGCGCTATCTTTCACCCTCTACTCTGAATTGAAAATAAAAAATGTATTCTTGCAAATGGCTCTATAGAATTGACTTGTATGTATGAACTGCAACTATTATGTTTTTAAGTGATGTAACATTTTTATTGAATGCGAATCCAGGAGGGGTCACAAAATAAATAAGCTTTTTTATCATTCTAGTATAAAAGCAAGTTCATAGATAGTTGTTAAAGTCTTTTTATCCATGTACCTCTTCAACTTCCTGGCCGAAAGTCAACGCATAAAGCAATTGAAAGCTCTTCTCTCTGGAGTAAAGGGAAATTGGCAATGCACTTGGAAAAAGGCATTCCCTTCCCTGCACAGAAATGAACTCTGAGTGGCCTCTGGAAGAACACAGGCTGTCAAGGAGCATATACACAGTACTCACAAAACTGGACTACTGACACAGAGATGAAAGAAGTCTCTAGAATCTGTAACTAGTTTCTTCACACATCATAGTTCTCCATATAGAATTCCCATGTGTGGTTGATTGTGTGACTATATAGAGAGCTATGACATTTGTCACCCTCATTTTACTTGCATTCAAATCTGTTCATCTAATTTTGCTTATCCAGAGTAGCAGCATTATGTCTGTCCTAGAGAATACACAAAGTTCTCTTAAGCATTCTGATCTATTCCACCTATGTCAGCTTTTCAACTATAACCCATGAATCAATTCTCAGTGTCTGTGTGTGTGCGTGCGTGTGTGTGTGTGTGTGTGTGTTTACCACCTCAATATTGGTCTAATATCTGGCTGTAATACACATAATGTCAATCTATGTTGTATATTGCCCTTCCCCATTATATATATAAACCCTCCTTTCCCCCTCACTTAACCCTTTACAAATCCTTTTCTAGCCCTTCCTTCTCACTCCCACTCTGTTATTTTACCTGTTTAACCCTTTTTAACCCAGATCTTACCTTTTCAGGAACTAAAACATTCCCCCCCAACCCCAGCAAGCTGCCAACCAGTTTCCAAAATGAAAAGATAGATTCCCAGACCAACTTGCCTCAGCAGGGAAGAAGTTGCCACCACCACTGCTACTGATCTGCTCTCTGTGGCTCCTTTTTCACCATCTCCCTTCATCATGGACTGTTGTTTGCTACCAGATTCAGTTTCTGAGCACCCCAAGCTTGAGGACGTTTCCTGATAAGTGACTGCTAGGAGCTATTTTTTAGATTCCACAAGACCATGTTGCAGGCCAAAGTTGTGCTCTGGATTTTAACTCACCCACATACTATTTCAAAAGACTTAAAGTTGACACTTATATCTCCTTATATTTCTTTAGATGTATTTCCTCAATAGGTGTGATTATTATTGTCTATTTCCTTATGTAGATATAATTTTCCCCAATCCCTCTTTTGGATTTGTTTAGTAGGAATCCTAGTAGATAAGTTTCCCTTGGGTTCTGAGTTCCTGTTAGAACCAAGTTTTGGGGATTATTTACCTTGTTATTTTTGCCCCCATATATACCAGTAGTACCATGTGGCATTGTTTCTTTTTGCGTAGGCACATTAAAATGTGGAAATCTTATGTGTGGAATCAAGTTCTTATATAATAGGGATAGGAACACATGAATTTTATATTGTAGTGGGGCCTTACACTCTGAACTCTAGTAACTTGACTTAGGCTTCAAAAGATCGAACATTAGCCATTCATACCTGAACCTTGGATACTATCAATGAAACTATCATGGTTTTCTACATCAGTACCAGGAATTGGTTTTTTATCAGGAATGTTCCTAATGTATCCCTGGCATGAACTTGCTCCAAAGTGGGTTCATATGACATTCTGATGACTTGGAAACAGCAGCAGCCTGCTTTCAGGGAAGGGTTCCCTGCATTGCCACATAACGATAAGATGAAACCAGAAGACTCTCCCTGTAACCCTGACTTTGACATAAGATCTGTACAATAATCAAGATCTCTAACTACAGAAACCTGAATGAGACAACTGTGATTGTGAAGAACTTTTACTGGGACCACAGAGAAAGATTTTGGAGTTAGACAATTTAGTATGCCTGAATCTGTAGTTGGTCTATGGCAGTGCTTCTCAAATAGTGGGGCGCACCCCAGGGGGACCACGAGGCTCCGTAAAGGGGGGCGCACTTGACCTCGGCAGACACTATCCTAACAAGCTAAGCCCGGTGTTTATGTCTCTGTATGTCTCTGGCGCTGAGAGTTGCTGTGTCCTGCTTCAAATCCCACTTCGAAAAGCTATGCATTGCAAAACATGCTCATTGTAGCCATTAATCCAGACATCACCTCTGATTAAAAAATCAGCTCAAATTATGTTATATATTTTTGTTTTGCCGGCTAAAGTTTTTTAAAATAAAGATACTATTTACAGTTGCTCGGGGGGCATGAAAAATGTTTTCTTCTTCCTAGGGGGGCTTGACAGAAAATAATTGAGATGTACTGGCCTATGGCAAGATGCTTTATGGGTAAGATATCCCTATTTTTAGGCCAATGGTTTTTCCTTTCTATTTTCCCCATATTTTGCTGTGCTTATGCAAAACAAACAAGCAAACAAAAACCCCAACACACACACACACACACACACACACACACACACACACCTTTTATATTGGATTTTTAAATCTCTTATCTTTTAAATTGGGGTTCCTGCCTTTTTCATAGAATCATGGAACATGGATTACTTTATTTTATCATATATTCCTGCATTTTTCTATAAAAATAAGAAGAAAGGAATAAAGAAATGCTGGGAGCCAGGTGCTAAATTGTCTTGGATGCATTGGTAAAAAAAAAAAAATAATTACAACTAAATTTTGAAGCCAAAGTCAATGATAATAAAATTAAGGTACCTAAATTTTAACAATCTAAAGTTTAAAGGGCCTGTTATATTGGCATGCCAGAGGCAATGGTCACGGATGCACTCAGGGTCCATTGGTGGTAAGAGTTTGACACTAGTGGTGAGAAGGGCCCTGACTCATTTTTGTATATCTCAAATTCAAATATGAAGGACTCTGTAGATTACAATTGTTTCAATAAAATAAAATTAAAAGAAGAATACACCAAGTTCATTGTTTCTTCCATAACCTTTTTTGATACCAAGTCTTTCTTAAATCACGGCCTTTCAAAACCAAATGCTATTTGATTCAGTAATTCCACAAAGACATTTAATCTTGTGAACCATTTTACATTTTAAATTTCTCCCATAATTGCTTCTGTTGCTTTTTAAAAAATAGACTTCATTGGACATGATGTTCCAAGTGTAATCTGATGAGTTCCAAACACAGTTGGTTGTAACTTCCCTTGGTGTGAATATTCTGTCTTTATACTTCATGCCTGAGGTTGTTTTATTACTTTAATAAAAATATATGAAGTGTTACTTAGAGACAAATGAACTAGTTCTTTCAGAAAAATTATTAAAGAAGATCACTGTTAAAATTAATGTTCCCTGTCTTCAGCCACTTTTTAGATACTTTAAACTTTTAATTGTAATTTTCTTTTACCCATTTTACACACACTCATTCACACACATACACATATATATGTTATAAGTCCACAATCAGTGTTACTCATGGTTTAATCCTGGATCTGAGCACAGAAATTTCTTCTGGCAGGCTCAGGGAACATTTCAGATATTGGAATCAAATCTGGGTCGATTATATGTAAGGCAAACATCCTCCTTGCTGTGCCATCACTCTAGTCCACACTGATATATTTTTATTTTGATTTATTTATGAGGGTTTTTTCTGCAATTCTACTTCCATAGATGTTAATCTGTCCTCTGTGTCATCATGTATCTTATCTTATTAAAATAATAAAGAGGACTTTTGTTCTTATCAAGGTGGAGTAAAGGGAAATGACTTTACAGTCCAGTGTAAAACCTTTAAATAAAAGACAAAAATATATGAAAAAAATAGAACTTAGGACATTGTATCCACAGAGTGGGGAATGGGCAGAGGACCTGTGAGTCCAAAAAAACTAAACAACCAAATTCCGAGTTTAAGATTTCCCCTACAGAAAGAAAATTCTGGAACTCTTCAGAAAGTTCCTTGGAGTCAGTAGCTGAATATTACTCAGGACATGCATAGGAGAAATCATTCACAGGAAGATTCACTTCCAAAGAATTACAAACAACAATTTCTGGTGCATTGGAAAACCGGAAACAATGGACAATTTTGAAAATCTAGAGTAGTATATTTCATGACTCACAGTTCACTGTTTGAAGAATAAGGGAGAATTAATTCTACATATTAAAAATTAATAGAGGGGCTGAAGAGCATGGAGGTAAGGCATTTGCCTTGCATGCAGAAGGATGGTGGTTTGAATCCCTGCATCCCATATGGTTCCCCGAGCCTGCCACGAGCAATTTCTTTTTTTCTTTTTTTTGGGGGGGTTAGAATTTTTAATGGACATCCTGGAACAACATGCAGACAATACTTTCTAGAAATAAGTTGAAATCTCACTGGTGATGCTGAAAAGGTTTTGGCTTTTTTTTTTTTTTGGTTAGTTGGAAGGGAGGTTTGTGGGGCAGGCGCACTGGTGCTCAGAAACTATTCCTAGTTCTGTTATCTAGTACCCCTAGAAATACTTAATGGCACATATATAGAGCCAGAGATTCAAATTAGGGCTGAAGGCCCTTGGCTCCTGTACTAGCTCCTTGTGCCCAGAATGCTGAGAGTTGCAAATCAAGGAAAGCCATAATAAGGAAGATTATATCCAAAGAAAATGATCTTTAATAATAATAAAGCATCCTTTTAATTTTAAATCTGAAACTTTGATATATTAAAATCTGTTGAGTTTGACAGAGATACCATGTTATGAACAAATATTTTATTTGAAAAATGTGAGACAATAGTGGGAGTTTACAGATTTAAACTTTCTTGCCCTTCCCAAGCACTAATGATAATGTGTGCCACAATGGATTCCTCAACCACTAACCAATGGATACCAAGCTTTTTATGTTCTCTTCATCTTGTACTCATGACCAGAGAATTGCAAATTCAACAAAATGCACATTCGATATTAGTTGGAAAAATAAATAATTTAATACTCTATTTTCAAATGTACATAGTCATCCTGATGAATTGGATTTTAAATTTAGTAGTAGATTTCAAAAGTAGAATTGTATTTACTATTATCCTTCCCTCTAACCCTGAAACTCACACCTTTCCAAAATTCTCCCAGTTAACTGAAGCTACTATTTTTCCTCCATGATACTTTTTTAAGGGTTATTATGACAAAACTCACAGAAAGACCATGATCTATAAGGGCAAAAAATCATTTGGAAAGAACATGACAGTAAAGTATCTTATTTGGGTTCTTCTATTAAGGAGAGTGAAGTGTAATGTTTTTCTCTAAATCTAAGTCTCTCCATAAAACAGTTATCCAATTGATTGCCTCCTGTCTATTGAAGTATATTATAGGGAAAGGGGGAGCTATAGCCACAAGCAATTTCTGAGTGTAGAGCCAGGAGTAACACTTGAGCGCTTCCGGGTGTGACCCAAAAAGCAAAAAAAAAAAAAAAAAAAATTAACGGGGCTGGAGAGATAGCACAGTGGTAGGGCATTTGCCTTGCACTCAGTCTACCCAAGATGGATGATGGTTCAAATCCCAGCATCCCATATGCTCCCCAGAGTCTTCCAGGAGCAATTTCTGAGTGCAGAGCCAAAGTAAATCCTACCACTGCCGGATGCGACCCCAAACCAAAAACAAACAAATAAACAAACAGAATAAACCTTGCCACCTGTTCTGAAACCCAGCCTATCTCCTGTTCTATCTCAGGTGTGTCATCTGATCAAGGAACCTTTTCATCACTGACATATTAATCGGGACCCTCCAGGCTGCCAGTGTCACAGCTAATCTCTCTCCCCTGAGCTTACCACCCATCCTGATATCCAGTTTGTCTGCCTTCCTCTTCCCAAACCAAAAAGATTATTTGACATTTTAATTTATATCCAATATTTCCAGGCAGAATGACTCTAACACTTATTTTTCTTAGAAAATATATAGTTTCAAAACTCAGTCAACCAAACCAATCAATTAGTAGGCAATTTTTCCTATTATACTTAGATAAACTTCCATGTTTAGGAAAATAACTTTTATGACAGATATACTTCTAGCCACCTTTTATATATTCAATTCAATAAATAACGGTGAACCTGGAACTCCATCATTCCAACCCTCTAAATGCAAAGAGCAACGGTGGAACTGTGGAGGACAACAATTGGAATATGGAGAGAAACCTAGGCAAATTTCCAAGCCCACCAAAATGCCTGACACTTGTAAATGAGCACCTAAAATCAGCACTTAATGCTTTAGCAACAGAAATCAAGAAAGCACTATCCTGTGGAGTTAAGAAATCTATAGATGAAAATTTAACCAACTCAAAGAAGAACTCTTTCAGAAGATGAGAGAATTCATACAAATGAAATTGAAGGAACTAAAGAGCATTTTAGCAAGCCATAGTAGCATAATTGTACAGGTGGAGAACTGTATAGACAAACTTGAAGGCAAATTACAAGCCAGAATTGATAAAGAAGTCAAAAGAGAAAGGAGAAACGAAACAATGGAAGAAAATGTATGGTAATTTATGAACAAAGATGAGAGAAATAATTTCAAAATTACAAGAATGCCTAAAGGGAAGAAAAAGGAAAAGGGGAAGAACCAGTAGAGAGAAAGATAATAGCAGAGAACTTCACCTCTGTCTGGAAAGAGGCTGGTATGTCAAACAAAATAGACCCTAAGAGAACAACACCAAGACAGATAGTAATACAAATTGGCAAACAAACAAGAACAAAGAGAGAAAGATGAATTCTTTAAGCAGTAAAAAAGAAGAAAATCCTTAAGTCAAAAAAAAAAGAAGATATAAAGGAAAGAATCAAACCAGACATCCCATTTGAAATGATAGAGGAAAGAAAAGAGTAGAATGACATATTTCAGTTACTGATTGAAAGAAACTTTTTTCTTTTTTATTCTTTATTTAAGCACAATAATTACAAGCTTGATTGTAGTTGGGTTTCAGTCATAAACAGAACACCCCCTTTCACCAGTGCAACATTCCTTTCTCCCCCAACCCTGACTGTATTCAAGACAGGCATTTTACTTCTCTCATTCATTAATTTTGTCACATTAGTTGTTAGTGTAGTTATTTACCTAATAGCATTCACAACTCTTTGTGGTGAGCTTCATGTTTTGGACTGGTCCTTCCAGCCCTTCCCTCTATTGTCTCTGGAAATATTACAAAAATGTCTTTACTTAAAAAAAAAACCCATAGATCAGTGAGACTATTTTGTATCTATCTCTTTCCCTTTGACCTATTTTACTCAGCATAATAGATTCCATGACATCCATGTATAGGAAAATTTCATGACTTCATCTTTTCTGATGGCTGCATAATATTCTCTTGTGTATATGTACCACAGTTTCTTTAGCTATTCATCTGTTGAAGGTCATGTTGGTTGTTTCCAGAGTCTGGCTATTGTAAGTAGCATTGCAATAAATATAGGTGTGAGGAAGGGATTTTTGAATTGTATTTTTGTGTTCCTAGGGTATCACAAAGCAATAGTTATCAAAACAGCATAGTATTGGAACACAGACAGATCCTCAAATCAGTGGAATAGGCTTGAGTATTCAGAGAATGTTCCCCAGACATATAATCATCTAATTTTTAATAAAGGGGCAAGAAATCCAAAATGGAGCAAGAAAAGCCTCTTCAACAACTGGCTAGCTACTTGCAAAAAAGCAAACTCAGACCTCCAACAACCCATCAAAAGTCACAGAGTAGCAAGTTGGATCAGGGAACAAAAATCAGCCATTTGCTGCTTGCAGAAAACTTAAAATTTTTTTTTTTTTTTTTTGGTTTTTGGGTCACACCTGGCAGTGCTCAGGGGTTATTCCTGGCTCCAGGCTCAGAAATTGCTCCTGGCAGGCACAGGGGACCATATGGGGCGCCGGGATTCGAACCGATGACCTCCTGCATGAAAGGCAAACGCCTTACCTCCATGCTATCTCTCCGGCCCCAGAAAACTTAAAATTTTAAGATAGATACAGGCTCAGAGTGAAAATATGGAAAACCATTTTACAAGCCTCTGGAAAACATCTGGGAAAGCCCTGCTTACATCAGACTAAGCTGCATTCAACCTCAAGAAAATAATTAGAGACAAGGATGGACACTACTTCTTGATCAGGGGAACAATAACCAAGAAGTACTAAGTCTGATCAACATACACCCACCAAATGTAGAGTCAGCAAAACATGTAAGGTTTTGCTCACAGACCTATAGAAACATACGGTCAGAAACATAATAGTTGTGGAAGATTTTAATATGCCACTCTCACTACCGGATAGATCCACTAGGCAAAATATTAGCAAGGACTTAAGAGCCCTAAAAGAGAACCTAGAGGAGTTGAGACTAATGGGTATATACAGAGCATTTAATCCTCAAAAATCTGAATATACATTCTTCTAATGTGCACACGGAACATTCTCGAAGGTAGATCGCATCTTAGGACACAAGTCTAAACTACAAAAGTTCACAAACAAGAATTATATCAAACATCCTATCAGACCACAATGACACAGAGATCAAAACTGATTGTAAAAAGAAAATGTGTAGAAAATATAGTACCTGGAGACTAAACAACACGATGTTCAACAATATATAAAAGAGAAAATCAAAAAACATATAAAGACATTTCTTGAGACTAATGATAATGAAACAAATTACTAAAATCTCTGGGACACAGCAGTGGGAATCTTATAGTGATAAGGCCTACAGAAGAGAAAGAAAAAGACAAAAATCAACAAATGTAAGGCAAAACTTAAATATCCAGGAAACCAACAAAAAGGGACCCAAACACAAACAAAAAATAAATAAATAATAAAAACCAGAGTAAAAATCAACAATATAGAAACAAGGAAGAAAATATAGAATTGATGAAACCAGGAACTGGTTCCTTGAAGGAATAAATAAGACAGACAAACCATTGGCAATACAAGAAAAACTTCTCAAATAAATCATATCAGAAAAAAAAAAAAGAGGGCCCGGAGAGATAGTACAGTGGCGTTTGCCTTGCAAGCAGCCGATTCAGGACCAAAGGTGGTTGGTTCGAATCCCGGTGTCCCATATGGTCCCCCGTGCCTACCAGGAGCTATCTGAGCAGACAGCCAGGAGTAACCCCTGAGCACTGCCAGGTGTGACCCAAAAACCAAAAACCAAAAAAAGAAAAAAGAAAGAAATTGTAACAAAACCCTCAGAGATCCAAGACATCATGAGAGCTCATTATGAATAACTTTAGTCTGTTGAGATAAAGAATTTAGAATAAATGGACAGGTTTTTTTTGAAACATATTTTTCCAAAACAAATAAAGAGAAGTAGAAAGCCTAAATATGTCAATAACAAGCAAAGAAATTAAAAATGTAATTAATAATCTCCCCCAAGACCCAGGACCAGATGGATTTGCAGGTGAGTTTTATCAAACATTACTACCGTTGAATCTTAAACTCTTCCAAAATATCGAAGAGACAGGATTCCTCCCAAATACTATGTAAAGCTAATATTATGCTCATTTCCAAAGCTGACAGAGATACTACCAGAAAGAAAACTACAGACCAATCTCACTCATGAACATTGATGTAAAATCCTTAACAAAATTTTAGCAAATCAACAACACATCAAAAAGATTATACATAATAACCAAGTGGGCTTTGCCCTGGGGGTGCAAGGATGGTTTAATATACACAAATAAATCAACATCTTACACCACATCAGTAACAGGAAGGATGGTATGAAAGGAACCTTCCTCAAGATAGTAACAGCTGTCTATAAAAAGCCCATAACAAACATTATTCTTAATGGTGAAATCAGAAAACATTTACACTAAGGTCAATCACTAGGTAAGAATGTTCATCGTCTCCTCTCTTATTCAACATAGTATTTGAAGTCCTAGAAATAGCAATCAGGCAAGAGAAGAAAGTAAGGAATCTAAATTGACAAAAAGGAGGTCCAACAATCACTATTTGCAGATGACATGATATTATACATTGAAGACCCTAAAGGATCCACAAAAAATCTCCTAGAAACAATAAACCAATAAAGTGTCTTGCTACAAAGTCAATACTAAAAGACATTTGCATTCCTTTATACATATAACAACTCAGAGGAGAGAGAGATCAAAGAGTCTATTCAATTTAAATAGTGTTCAAAACTATCAAGTATCTATTCATTAACCTAAAAAGACGGGTGAGAAGCTATACCATGAAAACTTCAATACATTTAAGAAAGAAACTGAAGAAGATCTAAAGACATGTAAATATATTCCATGCTAATGGATTGGAAGAATTAATTTATTAAAATGACCATCTTAACTGAAGTACTATATAGATTCAATGAAATCACTATACAAATTCATACAACATTCAAGTACTGAGAACAGTCAATTATAAAGTTTGTGTGGAACCAAGAAAGACCTAAGATAGCCAAATCCATACTGAAAAACAAGAAACTGGGAGGCATCTCATTACCTAACTTGAAGCTCTACTACAAAGCCATTGTGATCAAAACAGCTTATTATTGGAACAAAGACATATTTTCAGACCAATGGGTCAGAATACAATATCCAGTGACAGACCCCCAAGTATAAGGTCAACTAATTTTTGTTTTGTTTTGGGGGCATACCTTGTGACTCTCGGGGGTTACTTCTGGCTATGTGCTCAGAAATCGCTCCTGGCTTGGAGGACCATATGAAACGCCAGGGATCAAACTGAGGTTTGTCCTGGGTCAGCCACGTGCAAAGCAAATGCCCTACCACTATGCTATCACTCCAGCCCCTATGGTCATCTAATTTTTGACAAAAGAACCAAGAATTTGAAATGGAACTAAGAAAGTCTCTTCAACAAATGGTATTGGAACAATTGGATAACCACATGTAAGAGATTAAAAATTGATCCATATCTCCCACCTTACACAAAAGTCAAATCAAGTGGATTAATCAACTCAAATCCATAGTTAATTGCAGAAAACCTAGGCGGAACACTCTAAGACTTAGACCTCAAAGAAGTCTTTGATGATAGGATGCCAATGGCAAGGACTAGAGATTCAAATCTGAATAAATGAGACTACATCAAATTAAAAAGTTTCTGTATGGCAAAAGAAACATGGGCTAAAATTAGAAGAGAGCTAACTGAATATAAGAAAATTTTTGCACTTAATACATCAGATAAAGGTTTGATATTGAGGATATACAAAGTACTCACAAAGGCTAACTTCACAAAACCTAAAAATAAAACATAAAAATGGGGAGAGGAAATGAACAGACATTTCTCTGAGGAAGATCAACAGATGGTCAACAGACACATGAAAAATGCTCATACTCATACTCATGCTCAAACACTTATCTTTAGGGAAATACAAATCCAAACAACAATAAGGTATCAACTTACACCAGTGAGGATGATATTATAGAAAAAATTCAAGGAACAATCTGTGTGGCAAGCATGTAGTAAGAAAGGAACTTTCATCTACTACTGGTTGGAGTACTGCCTAGTCTAAACACTATGGAAAACAATATGGAGGGTTCTCAGTAAACTCAAAATTGAGTTGCCATAAGACCCAGAAATCCCCCTTATTTGTATCTATCCCCCAGGAAAGAAAACTATTCACCCAAATCAATGTATGCACACCACTATACATTGCAGCACTCAGTACAATAGCTAAGACATGAACTAAATGTACCTGTTAAGAAACACAGAATGGGGGCCGGAGAGATAGCATGGAGGTAAAGCGTTTGCCTTTCATGCAGGAGGTCATCGGTTCGAATCCCGGCGCCCCATATGGTCCCCCGTGCCTGCCAGGAGCAATTTCTGAGCCTGGAGCCAGGAATAACCCCTGAGCACTGCCGGGTGTGACCCAAAAACCACACAAAAGAAAAAAAAAAAAAAGAAAAGAAAAAGAAAAAGAAACACAGAATGGCAAAATGGATCAAAAATCTGATTCAGGCAAAAGCTGGCTCCCTGTGTGTGACACCAGGCGGGGAAAATCCGCGAAAGTACACCGGCCCAGTGGGGCTCAGCTGTGAAAGACTGTGAGTGTGACCTGTCTATGTCTGTCTACTGTCCTCTTGCGTGAAACTCTTGCGAGTGGGGCAAAAAGAGGCTCAGAGGAGCACGGCCGCTCCGCTTCGCTACTCGGCCGTGCACTCTTTCTAAGGAAAGAACTCCATTGCAACAAGAAGGAAAAATCACACTAAGAACGGCGCTATATCACAGAAGCAAACATTTCTCTCTGGACTGTCTTCTCTGTTGCATGCTCGGGCCTAAGATATGACCCAGTGTGAGGCTTCATCCACGGAGGACTCCCCTCCCTTAGAGGCAAGTCAGCCCATCCAGAAAGGGAGGAGCCAGAGGAGTGTGCTGCCTACATCATATAGACAATGAATACCACTACAACACGTAGAAAAACCCACAATACAAGTGTGACAATGGGGAAACAACGCAGGCCAGCATCAGACATAGAGAATGAAGATGACAATTCTGAGGACCAGATAATGACTGAACAACTAATCAACCTCTCAGATAAGGACTTTAGACTAGCAATATGGAAGGTGCTCAACAGACTCCAAGAAACCATGGATCGAGTTGAACAGAACACTAATAAGAACCAAGAAAATATGAAGGCAGAAATGACAAAACTCCAAACTGAAATAACATGTCAACTAACAGGACTGAAAAAGTCAGTAAACGAAGTGAATGACAAAATGGATAAGCTCTGGGACAGGGTATCGGAAGCTGAGAATAGACTTGGTGCTGTGGAAGATGAGATACATAACAATTCCATACAGCAGGAGAGATTGGACAAAAAACTTAAAGCAAATGAGCAGACAATGGAAAAATTAGTCAAAGAATGGGAACAGACGAAAATAGAAGTCTATGATAAGATCAACAGAAACAACTTAAGAATCATTGGAGTCCCAGAGACCCAGAAAGAAAATTTCCAGGAAGAATCAATGGTCAAGAACATCATTAAAGAGAAACTCCCAGAGCTAAAGAATATATGTGATCAAATCCTGCATGCCCGAAGAGTACCAACCAAAAGAGACCCCAGAAAAACCACCCCAAGACACATCCTAGTCACAATGACAAATCCCACAGATAGAGACAGAATTCTGAAAACAGCAAGATCAAAAGGGGAAATCATGTTCAAGCAAGCTTCCCTGAGATTTACAGCAGACCTGTCACCAGAAACGCTCAATGCCAGAAAGCAGTGGTGGGATATTGTGACAAGACTGAATGAAATGAATGCTTCACTCAGAATACTATACCCAGCAAAACTCACTTTCCGGTTTGATGGAAGAATACATGGTTTCACAGACAAAAAACAGCTCAGAAACTTCACAGACACAAAACCAGTCTTAAGAGAAAAACTGAAAGACCTAATCTAAGACAAGACTACCCAAAAGACACACCAAATTTTGAAATAAAGATGGCGTTAAATCCCAGGACAATTCTTTCTCTCAACGTCAATGGACTAAATGCACCAGTTAAGAGACACAGAGTGGCTAAATGGATCAAAAAACTCAATCCAACCTTCTGCTGCCTACAAGAAACGCACCTGAATAGTCAGAACAAACATAGACTCAAAATAAAAGGCTGGAGAAAAGTTATCCAAGCAAACAACACCCATAAAAAAGCTGGAGTGGCCATACTAATATCAGATAATGCAAACTTTATACTCAGGAAGGTTGTAAGCGACAAAGACGGACATTTTATATAATCAAGGGGTACGTAGAGCAGGAAGAATTCACTCTCCTAAACATATATGCACCGAATGAGGGGCCAGCAAAATATTTAATACAACTGTTGACAAATCTGAAAAATAATATCAACAACAACACAATAATTGTGGGGGACCTTAACACGGCTTTGTCAACACTGGACAGGTCAACCAGACTGAAACCCAACAAGAATATACTAGACCTGAGGAGAGAAATGGAAGAAAGAGGCCTAGTGGATATATATATGACACTCCATCCGCAGAAACCTGGATACACATTCTTCTCCAATGTACATGGGACATTCTCCAGGATAGACTACATGCTGGCACATAAAACATACCTCCATAAGATCAAGAGGATAGAAATTTTGCAGACTACCTTCGCTGACCACAAGGCTCTGAAATTATTTGTGAACTCCAAAGGGACTCAGAAGAAACACTTTAACACCTGGAAGTTAAACAGCCTCATGCTCAATAACCAGTGGGTCCGAGATGAAATCAAGGAGGAAATAAAAAGGTTCCTGGAAACAAATGACAATAAAGACACAAACTCTCAGAACTTATGGGACACAGCAAAAGCAGTACTGAGAGGAAAATTTATAGCTTTGCAAGCACACATCAGGAAGGAAGGAAGAAGGAGCTTACCTGAGTAGCTTAATGACACAGCTAATAGAACTAGAAAATGCTCAACAAAAGGACCCAAGAATAGGAAGACAGAAGGAAATAACAAAGCTGAGAGCAGAAATCAACGAAGTGGAAACTCGAAAAACAATCCGAAAGATCAACGAAAGCAGAAGTTGGTTCTTTGAAAAAATAAACAAGATTGATAGACCACTGGCAAACCTAACAAAGAAAGAGAGAGAGAGAAACTTGATAACTCGTATCAGGAATGAAAAAGGAGAGATCACTACTGATATGACAGAGATTCAAAGGGTAATCAGAAACTACTTTGAAAAACTCTACGCCACTAAAAATGAGAACCTGGAAGAAATGGATAAATTCTTGGACTCTTATAATCTTCCACGGTTGAAGGAAGAGGATGTAGCATATCTAAACACCCCCATCACCATTGATGAAATTAAAACAGTAATCAAATGTCTGCCGAAAAACAAAAGCCCAGGTCCAGATGGATTCACTAATGAATTCTATCAAACTTTCCAAGAGGAACTACTGCCAATCTTGGCAAGACTCTTTCATGAAATTGAACAAACAGAAACACTTCCAAATAGCTTTTATGAAGCCAACATCACCTTGATACCTAAACCAGACAGAGACGCTACCAAAAAAGAAAATTACAGACCAATATCACTGATGAATACAGATGCAAAGATCCTCAACAAAATCCTGGCAAATAGGATTCAATGCCTCGTTAAGAAGATCATCCACTACGATCAAGTAGGTTTCATCCCAGGAATGCAAGGCTGGTTTAACATCCGTAAATCTATCAACATAATACACAACATCAATAACAAGAAAAATAAAAACCACATGATCATATCAATAGATGCAGAGAAAGCATTTGATAAGGTCCAACACCCATTCTTGATCAAAACTCTCAGCAAGATGGGAATGGAGGGAACCTTTCTCAATATAGTGAAGGCCATCTACCACAAGCCAGTGGCAAATATTATCCTCAATGGAGAAAAACTGAAAGCCTTCCCTCTAAATTCTGGCACAAGACAAGGCTGTCCTCTCTCACCACTCCTATTCAACATAGCACTGGAAGTACTTGCTATAGCGATTAGGCAAGAAAAGGATATCAAGGGAATCCAGATAGGAAAGGAAGAAGTCAAGCTCTCACTGTTTGCAGATGACATGATACTCTACTTAGAAAACCCTAAAGACTCTATCAAAAAGCTTCTAGAAACAATAGACTCATATAGCAAGGTGGCAGGCTACAAAATTAACACACAAAAATCAATGGCCTTTCTATATACCAATAGTAATAAGGATGAAATGGACATTAAGAAAACAACCCCATTCACAATAGTACCACACAAACTCAAATATCTTGGAATCAACTTGACTAAATATGTGAAGGACCTATACAAAGAAAACTATAAAACTCTGCTCCAAGAAATAAGAGAGGACACACGGAAATGGAAACACATACCCTGCTCATGGATTGGCAGGATTAACATCATCAAAATGTCAATACTCCCCAAGGCATTATACAGATTTAATGCCATCCCTCTAAAGGTACCCATGACATTCTTCAAAGAAGTGGATCAGACACTTTTGAAATTCATTTGGAACAATAAACACCCTCGAATAGCTAAAGCAATCATTGGGAAAAAGAATATGGGAGGAATTACTTTTCCCAACTTTAAACTGTACTACAAAGCAACAGTTATCAAAACAGCATGGTATTGGAATAAGGATAGGTCCTCAGATCAGTGGAATAGGCTTGAATACTCAGAAAATGTTCCCCAGAGATACAACCATCTAATTTTTGATAAAGGAGCAGGAAATCCTAAATGGAGCAGGGAAAGCCTCTTCAACAAGTGGTGTTGGCACAATTGGATAGCCACTTGCAAAAAATTAAACTTAGACCCCCAGCTAACATCATGTACAAAGGTAATATCCAAATGGATTAAAGACCTCGATATCAGCCCCAAAACCATAAGATATATAGAACAGCACATAGGCAAAACACTCCAGGACATTACAGGCATCTTCAAGGAGGAAACTGCACTCTCCAAGCAAGTGAAAGCAGAGATTAACAGATGGGAATATATTAAGCTGAGAAGCTTCTGCACCTCAAAGGAAATAGTGCCCAGGATACAAGAGCCACCCACTGAGTGGGAGAAACTATTCACCCAATACCCATCAGATAAGGGGCTAATCTCCAAAATATACAAGGCACTGACAGAACTTTACAAGAAAAAAACATCTAACCCCATCAAAAAATGGGGAGAAGAAATGAACAGACACTTTGACAAAGAAGAAATACGCATGGCCAAAAGACACATGAAAAAATGTTCCACATCACTAATCATCAGGGAGATGCAAATCAAAACAACGATGAGATACCACCTCACACCCCAGAGAATGGCACACATCACAAAGAATGAGAATAAACAGTGTTGGCGGGGATGTGGAGAGAAAGGAACTCTTATCCACTGCTGGTGGGAATGCTGTCTAGTTCAACCTTTATGGAAAGCGATATGGAGATTCCTCCAAAAACTGGAAATCGAGCTCCCATACGATCCAGCTATACCACTCCTAGGAATATACCCTAGGAACACAAAAATACAATACAAAAACCCCTTCCTTACACCTATATTCATTGCAGCTCTATTTACCATAGCAAGACTCTGGAAACAACCAAGATGCCCTTCAACAGACGAATGGCTAAAGAAACTGTGGTACATATACACAATGGAATATTATGCAGCTGTCAGGAGAGATGAAGTCATGAAATTTTCCTATACATGGATGTACATGGAATCTATTATGCTGAGTGAAATAAGTCAGAGAGAGAGAGAAAAACGCAGAATGGTCTCACTCATCTATGGGTTTTAAGAAAAATGAAAGACACCCTTGTAATAATAATTTTCAGACACAAAAGAGAAAAGAGCTGGAAGTTCCAGCTCACCTCAGGAAGTTCACCACAAAGAGTGATGAGTTTAGTTAGAGAAATAACTACATTTTGAACTGTCCTAATATTGAGAATGTATGAGGGAAATGTAGAGCCTGTTTAGGGTCCAGGCGGGGGTTGGGTGGGGAGGAGGGAGATTTGGGACTTGGGTGATGGGAATGTTGCACTGGTGATGGGTGGTGTTCCTTTAATGACTGAAACCCAAACACAATCATGTATGTAATCAAGGTGTTTAAATAAAAAAAAAATCAAAAAAAAAAAAAAGAAGTGCAGTGGTTTAAATGGGAGTTGATTCTAACATCTTTGTCCCCAGAGTATAGCAAGGAGAAGAAAAGAAATTGAGTGGAGGAGGATAAAATCAAATATGAAAGGATGGGGCCAGGGGCCAAGGGGTCTCAGGTGCATTGGTAGTGTTAAAAAAAAAGAACAGAACTAAGTTTCCAAGTCAAAGGCAATAACAATGAAATAAAAAGACCCAAACTTTAACAATCTAAACTTAAAATTGGCAGGCTGGGAGGCAGAAGAGGTGATATGGGATGCACTTGGGGAACATTGGTAGAGGGAGATTGACACTGGTGGTGGGATTGGCCCTGAGTTATCGAATGTCTGAAACCCAACTATGATGGAATTTGTAAATCACAATGGTTTCAATAAAAAAATAAAAAATTTAAATGATTAGTAAAACATTTTTTAAAATTGCTATGTGTGGGGGGCAGAGAGACAATAAAGCTGGGAAACACAAAAAAAAATCTGATTCAACAAGAAACATATCTGAATAGTTAGAACAAACATAGAC